>NW_026270349.1:5688-6146 GCF_000697945.3 Frankliniella occidentalis | reverse complement strand
TTTCAGGGTATCTTAGGGGTCACTCCTGGACAACGAAACGCCTGGTGCAAATCCTGGCAACCACCCCTAAGGGGGTGAAAGGGGGTAACAATGAAATAGGAGTTGGTCCAAAAAGTAGAAAATCAAATTTTTTTTATGGTCCCCTAAGGGATAACCCGTGAAAGTAGAATCTTTGGGCTAAAATTTCGTCCGTTTGCCTCTATCTTGCACCGTTTGGGCGCTAGAGTTGTTTTTTCGACGAAAATGCGGTGAAAATGACCACGTTGCACATGAAGACGTACAAGGAGGCGTCCAATCGTAAAATGTCAGAGGAAGTACCCCCCCAAAACAGCACATTCTGAGTCCGATGGTACCCTCCGATTTACCGCATCTTTAACCGTTTAGGAGCTAGAGGTAGATATTTTGAAAACAGTTCCAAAAAGTCAAGTTTTAAGACTGTTTGGCAAACAATATACAAT
>NW_026270349.1:0-1648 GCF_000697945.3 Frankliniella occidentalis | reverse complement strand
CATCGTTTGATCTTTTTTTAAATTCTTGTCTAATTTTTGGACCTCCTATACGTAAGCTGTTACGCGACCACTATCACCACCACCCCTACCTAACCCTTCCCTGCCTCATAAGTCCCCTGACACATACGTCCACTCCATAACGAATCATCTCTAGGACCTGCCTGCCACTTTCATTGCCGCCCCGACTGCGCATTCTCTTTTGTGGGCTTGGCCCAGGTCGCAGTGCTCCCGGTCCCGGAGCCGTCCCAGCCCCCAGCGAGGGCCACTAACCCCAGCCCCCGCGCAAGTGCTGCATCCAAAATCGGGCTTCTTCCTTGTCGGTCACTGCTGCACTGAGGCAGATGGCAAAAGAATAATTCGGACACGGCCAGCCCCCTCCCCGCCCCGCCTCCAGCCTTTCCTTCCCGCGCGTCCGTCCGCTCGTCCGTGCCTTTCATTGACTCATAAAGCATTCTCCGATGGGTCAAAACAAGTGCCTTTGTTACAAAGCTCGGCTCGGGATGTTGCTGCCTGCACCCGCACGGTCGGGTGCGAGGGGAAAGGGGAGGGGGTCCACACATGTTGATGAGGAGCAAGGAAATGGACAAACACGCCGATCTGATGCGTCTTTTCACGGTCATTCGAAGAAAAGGGGGCTTGCTGAAGGAAAAGTAACTTAACGGACGAATCGTTAAAGTTTGTCCCAAAAAGTTAATCGTTAACGTTAACAGTTACATTTCAGCAAAAGTTAACGTTAAGTTAAAAGTTAGTCGAAAATGTTAACCGTTAAGTTTAACTTAATCGTTACTTTTAACGAATGCTGAACCTTGTTCCTCTGCCATTTTGAGCTTGGCTTTTAATTTATTGATTGTTATTTCATAAAATAAATGCTTGTTCTGTGATTGACTGTGATGCGCCAGGGTGTTGGTTTGCGATTGATTCTCGACCCGATTCTGGAGGCTATCAATAAGTCGTCCAGTGAGCCAGATTTCGCAATTCATCGCAGGAGCATTCACAATCTGATTCAGAAAGAGGCTGCTGATTTGCGAGAAGTGATTAAAAAGGAGGTTGATGGCAAACTAGTATGCCTCAAAATCGATGCTGCGTCTCGTTATGACCGTCATGTGGTGTCAATAAACATCCAGCATTTTCTGTATTGCATTTATCTTTCTAACAGGGAGCCCAAGCAAATGGGCAGCAGGATCTGGAGGAGGTTCTGGAGATGGAGAAGGATGAGGACAACCAGGAGGAGCAAGGGGAGGAAAATTATAACAACCCAGAAGAACACATCAAGAGTATTAAAATTATTGTTGATGATAGTGGCAACAGCATGACTCTTCTATAGCTGTAAAATTTATAGTCATTTTGTTTAATGTCTGCTAATTGTTTTAGTTTATTTGACATTGTTAACGTTCAGTTTTTGACATATTTGTTTGTTTTTAGTTTATTTGACATTGTTGACGCTCAGTTTGTGCCATATTTTTGTTTGTTTTTAGTTTATTTGACATTGTTAACGTTCAGTTTGTGCCATATTTCTGTTTGTTTTTAGTTTATTTGACCTTTTTAAACCGCAGCCAATGGGAAATGTTTTAAAAATTGTTTTTCGGTTATTGAGAAGTCTGACCATTAAAATAACAATTGATCTCAGATCGTGGTTTTATTTCTTTCC
>NW_026270348.1:5679-6893 GCF_000697945.3 Frankliniella occidentalis | reverse complement strand
TGTACTGTAGTACTACTACTATAACTTCACCATCCTGCTCGAAAGCGGGGTCCATTGTGGCGGGGCTGTTTAGCCCCTTTACGGACCTGAATAAACTAAATCTAAATCCCTCTCTCTGTCTGCCCCCACCCCCCACCCCCCTCTCTCCCGACATGTGTGTGATGCCCTGCCTGTCCTTGTCTGCAGATGACGCGCGCGGTTCCTCCCTGGAGGCCTCCAGCAAGCGGAAGCGCACGGCCTTCACGAGCACGCAGCTCCTGGAGCTGGAGCGGCAGTTCGCCACCACCATGTACCTGACCAGGATGCAGCGCATCCAGATTGCGACGGCGCTCCGCCTCAGCGAGAACCAGGTCAAGATCTGGTTCCAGAACCGGAGGGTGAAGCGCAAGAAGGAGGAGGAGGGCGTGGGCGCGGAGGGGCATAACCACGGTGGGCCGCACGACGCCAAGCTGTCCTCGTGCTGCTGCCTCCGCACCTGTAACGCCCCCAAGAGGCCGAAAGTGGCCACCGCTGCCACCGGAAGTAGCTCCGAGGGCGCCGGAGCCGGCGCCTCAGCTTCCGTTCCCGACTGTGGCGGAAGTGGCGATGCCATGAACGACAGGGGATGCGGTGTCGACTTGTCCGACACCAACAGCAATTGTAGCAACGTAAGCGACCGGGACGAACACTTAAGACTCAAGGTAGAATCCTTCAAGACAGAGCCAAACGAGGGTTAAAGATCGCTGCAGAAGAAACCTTTCACAGGGATGCCGAAGTATGGATGATGGGTAGTGTTAGTGGTGAAGTACCCCTCCCCTCTTTTCCCCATCTTCTCTCAACCCCACCCCAGCTACTCGTCTGCAAGCCCCTCTTCAGAAAGTCCACGTGACCTACTTCTCTTGTTATTAGAATGAGTACCACAGAAAAACCCTTTTTTTTATTGATTAGAGGTTATAGGCGTCATGCACGTTGACAGCATATTGCTCAAGACACATACTGTACCGGCGGCGTTTCTGTTAAACAGCTCTGATGCTTACTATCAGAAGCCTTACACTGTGACCATTAGGTGTGCTGTTACCTAGATTTATTTTTAAAGAGTGGAAAACTTCTGCTTTGAAATTGTGATACAATTCCGTCAAAAACTAGATTAAGACCGAAGTCCACGTATATTGCGAGGACGAGAACCGTAGTTGGTATGTATTTTAGCAAAAATATGAAAGTATTAATATTTTCAG
>NW_026270348.1:0-574 GCF_000697945.3 Frankliniella occidentalis | reverse complement strand
CGCACTCATGGACTGGCCTGCGCAGTACTTCAACACCCTTACATCTGCACAGTTTTCAGTCCCCCATGAACAAGGTTGGGAACGTTACTTTGAAAACTAACGGCGTTAGTGCGTTATCGTTATCGTTAGGTAGCGATAACGATAGCGCGTTACATTTTTGGGTGTCGGTAACGGGTAACGTAACGCGTTACTAAATCTCAGTAACGATAAACGCCGTTACCGTTATTTTAAATCGAGATTTTCTCGATTTAGAGTGTAGAAATACGTCTTATTTTCGGGCAAGTCATGCCACGAAGCCGTTTTGAGGCGAATTTTACCGTCCGTACCTCATGAAGGAAAATTCTGCACTCTGTGAGTAACGACTTTTACTTGCCTTCTTAATAATAGCTTATTTTATACCTTCCAAAGTGACTTCCAGCAACGATAACGCCGTTACAAAGTAACGGTAACGATAGCGCGTTATAATTTAGAGAGCCAGTAACGGTAACGACAACGCTCTCTCTCTCTCTCTCTCTCTCTCTCTCTCTCTCTCTCTCTCTCTCTCTCTCTCTCTCACCCCTTTGTACTGTAGTAC
>NW_026270347.1:4814-6614 GCF_000697945.3 Frankliniella occidentalis | reverse complement strand
GGCGCCACACAGCGGCGGGTATAGAACATTCCGCACTTGAAGCCGTCCTGCGAGGTTAGGAATTGCCTGACCGATAGGGCACTGTTAAACATATCTTGGGGCATATATTTTAGCCATTAAGAATACTAGCGATATCTTTATAATGATCTTGTATCAGCATACGTAGTCGTAGATGAAATGCTAAATTGTAATACTTTTACAGAAAAATGTTCCCTTGGTGGATTGTGGTTGTGCTAACAGAGGGTGATTTTTTCACATGGACTTCACAGAGTCAACATAAAGTACAGAGTACACAGAGGATACACAGAGCCCGCGCGAGCACTGTGTATCTGTGGTCACATTGACATGCCGGTGGGGCCAGTACGAGTACGTGTGCTCAGCTCACGTTTCTCCCCATCCTTCCACCTGTGCAACTCGAAGTGCATACATCGTCTCCACGAGGCTCCGTCCATTCGGCCGCCAGGGCCACACGTTTGCGCCAAAGGGCTCCGTCAGAAGGCGCTTGCACTGGCGGGGTTCATAGGTTGCAGGGCCCCATGTAGGGGCCCATGAGCAGGGAGAGCCCATATAGGAGGGAGAGGCGCCGAACCGAGTCGACCGGACCGGGCGGCAAACATTCCATAAAAGCCTGATTTAGCCAGCCGTTTTGGAAGCGGCCCAACGTGCAGGTATGGTGGGGCGCGGCATTCATATGCATATCCTCATCCAGTCGGTGAGAGCCCGGCCCAGCCCGGCCCCAGCAGTGTACAGGCACAGCACAGGCATAACCCGGCACAGGACGGGAAATTTCTCTCCGAGCGCCGTGTGCACCAGAGAATTTATCACCATTTTCGCTTCGCTCTGAGGAGAGGGCGAGCGTGTGGCAGCGGGCCCAACGTGCGGCTGGGCGGGGGGCGGGGCGGGGCGCGCAGCCATGACCCCTGCGATGCACTCGCCCAGCTGGCCGCCCCACCCGTCCGCCTGCCCGTCCGTCCGCCCGCCCGCCCGGAGGGCAGCCCGGCCGGCTGGCTCCTCCATTTAGGCCCACTTGGGCTGGATTCTTGGGAACAACGACGGCTATGACGCAGAACAAAGGCGCTGCAGAGTGGTGGAAGCTCCGTCTGGCTAACTTGTGCTCGGGCAGGGCTGGCGGTGGCGGGGGCGGCGGCCGCCAGAGCTTACTCCGGAGCGGGGCTCAACGGGCTCCACGACTCCGACTGCGGGCACGCACCGAGCTGGAAGGCGAGGAGGAGGCCTTTTGGACGGGCTGAGCTGGAGAAGGTGGTCATTGCTGGAGAAATGTTCCGACCGGACTGAAGAGATGGGCCGGACCTGAAGAGTTAGATTGGATAGGAGAGATGGGTCAGATTGGAGTGACGGGTCGGATTGGGTCGGAGAGATGGGCCGGAAAGGGTCGATATGAGGTCTATATAGGCCAGATGATTCCCGGCCGTGAGCCGGAGGGCACAAAAATTAGCAGGTTGATCATCCTTGGGGTTGCAAAACCTAGCAAAACCGTGACCACATTGTGGTCGCGCCGCACTGAACGTGTTAGCAACAACCCCGGAAACCCGAGGGACCAGAACAAAGAGTGGTGGTCGCCACTGGTCAAGTTGCCTGCTCGCGAGAGGGAATGTCCACTCACGCTTTTACACTGACTCACCAACACACTCACACACCAAGAGAAGGGGGGCGAGGCGACGGCAGACAGTTTGCAGACAGACGGCAGACAGACGGACGCGCCAGGCTGGCCGGAGCGCGGGCGCGGCACGGGGGGCGGGGGAGGGTGTGGAGGAGGAGGAAGAGGAAGGGGTAAGGGGA
>NW_026270347.1:0-4764 GCF_000697945.3 Frankliniella occidentalis | reverse complement strand
GGGGGTCACGGGCAGCAGCGGAGCGGCAGACGAGTGGAGCGTGCCTCGCGCACTCTGCTGACTCGCTTCTCTTCGGCTCCGGCAGCCCCGGCTCGTGTTCCCCCGCTGCCTCGGCTGTGCTCGGCTCGTCTCGGCTCGTCTCGGCTGCTCGGCTCGACCGCACCGTCGAGGTACGGCTGATGAGGTGATGCCCACACCTGCGCGTGTGAGTGTGTGCCTGCCTGGTGCAGCCTGCCTGCAGCCTGCCCGGTGCACGCGGCGCTCCCAGGCCTCGCCTCGCCTGCAGTGCAGCAGCGGCAGCCTGACGTACGTGCGCTGAACGCACAGGTGACCTGTGCGAAGTCGATTTGCCAACAATCGCTATCGTTTCCTAGCCTGAGTCAGCTCACCATAACTACAGTGCTCGATGATTCTACCCCCGGACCACGACCACAACCAGCCACGACAAGGGAATTCCACTTCGCGCGCCTTCGTTCAATTTGCACAAAGCATCTCGAAACCTTTCAAGGTCCAGGTCCAAGCCATTCATTCAGTTCATTTAATTAGCCTACCCCACATCATTCAGCACGAGAAGAGACTCACTCTATTGAGCCAGTGCGGATTAAAGACCATGTACCAGCACCACCACCACACGTGCACGCGTGGCCACCACACGTGGTTTTGTGCAACGGGGTCCAATCAAGCCTTGATCACAAGGATCAAATCTCTCGCGCCATGTCGTCGTATACACTCGCGCTGCTGATCGCAATCTCGAAAATCAGATGTTTCGGCATCATCGACATGTTCCGCCGTACGGAACCGGTCCGGGCCGGCGTGCCTGCCGTGCCTGCGCCTGGGCCGCGGCCTGCATTCGGCGGCGAGCTTATTGAGGCGGCCCGTTCTGTCCTTCCCGCGGCCAGACCCGCCCCCTGTCCCTGCCCCCGTCCTTCCCCCGGGCCCGCCGGCCGCGTCCAGTTTCGTTTCTAATCGGCGCAGCACAAGTTCCTCTCTAACACGTCGCGCGTCTCGTAGGGAAAACTCGGACCCTCACCCATATAGCTGGAGACATAACTCACGCAGCAGAAACGGGAGAGAAATCGCGAGCGCGGCGCTCTGGAGAAGGGGAGAAGATGAGTCTGAGTGAGGTCGTGCTGCAGCGTGGTGCAGTCTAGAGCGTGCTGCCCTGGCCTGGCCGGGTAAAGTGGTAGTCCATAGCAGCAGCCAGCAACTGCACTAAAAGCACTTGCAGAACCAGCAAAACTAGCAGCACTAGTAGCACTATGTAGTAGCAGCCAGCAGCAGCCAAAAGCAGCCAAAAGCAGCCAGCAGCAGCCAGCAGCAGCCAGAAGCAGCAAGCAACCAGCAAGCAACCAGCAAGCAACCAGCAGCAGCAGCCGCCGAGACGGACCGACATTCCGAGCAGCGGAGCGAGCAGCATGAGGAGGATGAGGAGCGCCCGATTACGGCGTGTTCCTTGAATTTCAATCATGCAGATGCGCGGCTGCTGCTTATGGGGCCCGGCCCGCCCGGCTCACTCGGACTCGTTCTCATCATCATGCGCGGCCTCGTCGGGGACGTCGCGCGGAGTAGGATCCGCTCGTGCTTCAACGAGGAGTACAGTATGCACCCTCGAGAGAGACACAGACACTTTCTTCCCTAAAACCGGACGCCGCGTCGCAATGGCCAGGCCACGGTGGCCCGGGCCGTGGGACTTGGACAGACTGGACTCGACTGGACGCGCGGTGGTGGTTTTTCATATCGGCGCGGCCGTTTGACGGCATCCGGGATTGGAAAAACCGCTTTGTCTCTCCACTTCCGGTCAACCTCTCTTATTTGCTGCGGCCGCCACACACTACACTACGCCACGGCACCCGTCTGACCAGACTCGGGCGTTACCAAACCGCTGTTCCACATACTTGATTATTAGTGTATTTATCTTAATCTTAGCCTTTAGAGAAACATCTGGCCCATCCCAGGGGTGGGCACTACCCGAACGAGCACCTCCACAGCGCAGCCGCAAGGCACGCAGTCCGTCCAGCCTAAGCTCTGCAAGCAGAGAGAAGTTTTGTTCCTCTCCGACCGTATTTATACAATGTTCGAGGGAGGAGAGGGGAAAAGGGGGGGGGGAGGATCCAAGATGGAAGCAGCAGCAAAGCATTTCGCAAGGAAAACACCCCCAACAGGCGGCGCGGCGGGCACGCATTTGACGCCGAAAGTAAACACGCTGCGACACATTCGACGTGCTCAAAGTAAACATTCCCTCATCCTCGCCACCCCCGCGCCCGGCCCGATCAGACGACGACGGCTCGCTCAGGGGGCGAGCACGAGCAGAGAGCATAGGCGAGCAGCGAGGAGTGCGGGATCTGCGAGTAAATCCTCCTCCTTCTCATTCTCCTCCTGCTCTCCGCCACGAACAAAAGCGGTCGCCTCCTGCAGCGATATGCAGCCCCAGCCACAGCGACCGGATGAGACGCGGGCGGACCAAGACCCAGAAGGAGCCCGACGCGGAAACAGCGGACGGGCAACGGAACAAATTATAATCCCGAGCAAGGAAGGGAAGGGCGGCGGCGGCGGCGGCGGGCTCCGTCATTCCTCCATAACTTGGAATACTTTTACACTCATTGAATCGCTCGCGGCTCTCGCGATCCTCTCTCTCTCCCCCGTCCCGTGTACCCCACGTTCTTGCCGTCGTGCTGCTGCTGCCGCCGCCGCCGCCGGGGTCAAGAGGCAAAAAGCCAGAGTGCGGCGCGCAGCGTGAGAGAGCAGCGCCGTTGCGACATGGAATTCAGAGAAGAGGAGAGGGGAGGGGAGAGGGAGGGGAGGGAGCAAACACAAGGAGCAGTCAGCCGCTAATGTATCGGTATTTGAACCCGCAGCCGCGTCCGCTGCGTTCACTCTCACGACGACGCACTTCGCGGTGCGCAGGACTGACGCAACGAACGGCAGAGTGCAGGGCAAGAGGGCAGGAAAGAGGCGGGAGTAGAGGGGAGAGGAGAGGAGAGGGAGGAGGGAGGAGAGGAAGGAGAAGGAGGAGAGGGGAAAGAGAGGGAGGGTACTACACCCTTGACTGCATCTCTACCTCCCATTCATCGAAATTCCCATTCTCTCTCGCCCAGCCTCAGCTACGCCGATGGCCGCGGCTGAGACGGGCCGGCCATCGTGGTGCTCTGCACCTCGCCGACACCATGGGCGGCGGTAGCCAGCACTGCGGCCGCCACGACCGCCCGGCCAGACAGACCATAAGGGCGAGGAAGAGTTATAAAACGGGTTACGAAAAAGGAAACGCAGCATTAACATAGTCCTCCATATGCGGAGGCAGGCGTGTCGTGGCCGGGCGGGGCCGGGCCAGTCCAGGGCGGGGACGGCGGTGGAGGAGCCAGCCGCGGCCTTGTTGCACCCGAAACTCGTCCCCACCGCGCCGCGCCCGGATGCTGCTGCTGCAGCCGCCGCGGGGTCCATATGGAGAAAGCCAGCGGCGGAATGAACAACAACGTGAACAGGACGACGACGACACGGCGAGGCGACCGTCACGAAGCTCTCGCAGACTTGAAAAACACAGGCAGCAGCTATGGCATAGAGGATGCGACCCAGGCCCAGGTCGAAAACAGGTTCATGGGCTAATAGGCCTGCGCGCTGCTACCTAGGACCTACAGGCCCGTGTCGGCCCACGGCCACTCGGGCTTATGGCTGCAAGCTCTCGGAGGCGGCCCGGGTAGCAAACGACGGCAGCAACGACGGGTTCGTAAACTGCCGCGATGAGCAAGGGGAAAACGGAAACGGGGGGAAAGGGGGGGGGGCAGGATGGGAGGTAGTTGCTACTTGCAGGACCAGGTTCACTATGCCTCGCGCCGCCTGGCAAGGAAGACAAGCCGACGTAAATCACACTGTATCTCTGTAATTAGCATCGACATATAACGCTGCAAAGCGCGCGGAGTGGACAGCAAACAATTACATATTGGTGTGAAGCAAATTAATTATTTTGTTGTGGGTATTATTTTGTTGTTGGGTTAGATGCAGTTTTGGGTACGCGCGGTGGGCGGAGCGCCAGTCCGCACGTTGCTCAGATAGTTAGGACTGGCCTCGCCCTGCCCCGCCCCACGGGGTGCGGTCGCGGTTGATCCCAGGGCGAAGGAAGGCAGAAGGCGAGGCGAGCGGCGAGTGGCGACTCCACGTCATACGCTGGACTCATTTGGGGTTAATGAAGCAGAAGGAATCAGTAAACCGGTATGCTAAGCAGTGACAGAAGTTATGCGCTGCGAGCGGCAGCGGCCCGGAGCTGTGGGGCCGGGTGGCCGCGGGCCTGCTTCCTCACGGAGGGCTGCTGGAAGTCATCGCCTGGAAGCGGGACGGAAGAGGAACCAGGGCAACCAGTATGAGAAACCGGAGAGCGACTAGAGGGACCGACTTGTGGTGCCAAACTACCCCTACATGCTTGCAGCCCTAGAGTACGCATGTTGGGCTTGGCCAAACCACGTGACTGGAGATGGAAAAGGGGGGGGGGGTCAAAATCATGACGCCCGAATGACCTCAAGAACGATCCTTTCGGGACCCTGTAGTAATTGGACCCACCCAAAAAACCACGTTATTTGGGCACGGCCTCATCTGTACATCGCAGCTGAAGGAAGCTGGCATTGGACCGAGGCCGAGGTCTGGTGGGGGCGTACACCAGTGGCGGATTAAGGCCCGGCTGACAGGGGGGGCGATGCACTGTCGGTTGCCTACATACAGGGGTTTTGTGGCGCAAATTGCCTACCTTTCAGGCGGCTCTCTAGAGACGACGGGGGG
>NW_026270346.1:853-1649 GCF_000697945.3 Frankliniella occidentalis | reverse complement strand
ATTTCGGAACATTTTTCCTTTCAGCAACGGTCTTCCGCTTCTCTCCTCGCTTCACCTTGTGTGCCTGGTTTTTTTTTTCTCTCTCGAATGCGCAGTGACTGGGATCTTCTTTTTCCTTTTTCTTTTGCAGTGCATCTCATCAAAGAAAGCGCGACTCGAGGAAGCGGGTGGGAGAGGAGGATACAGCCGGTGAGGGCGACGCAAGGGGCAAAAAAAAGTCGATCAACTGATCTCTCCGAATCGGGCAGGAGGGCGCTGGCTGGCTTTGGATGAGGTGTCAAGAGAAAGCGCCACAGTTTTGATGGAAGAGGCAACGTTACGGAAGCTGAGGGGGAAAGGGAGGGGGCTAGGCTGGTGACGACAGGGACACAACGTGACGTCAGCAGCGTGCGCGGCGTCCTGGTGCTGACCGCTCGCAGAGCTACCTCCCTGGATGCCTGTAGTGATGCCTCATCCACTGTTTCTATCATACCGCGTACTCTTCAATAAATTTCTAGTTTTTTAGAATTTTTTTGAAATATGAGTGCGTCTTATGTTGTCTTTCCTTGCAAATAAACACCATCCACTGCAACATTTGATAGAAATTATCTTTGACGGGAGCTTTTTGCGAAAACGCAGGACAGCGAGTGCAAGTACTGTACAAACATGGGGTAGACCCAGTCCTGCCCAGCCAGCCTGGCCACGAAGCAGGTTGCCCCCCACCCCCTCATGGCATTGGCGGTAAAGGGAAAAGGGGGGGGGGAGGCTGCGCAAAGGGCCGCTTGTAAAACGAACGTAAAACTCAAAGCATTTTTTC
>NW_026270346.1:0-455 GCF_000697945.3 Frankliniella occidentalis | reverse complement strand
GGTTCGTATTTACGAATTCTCTGTACCGTCTGGACCGAGAACGCAGCGGTAGTGGAGCTGGCTGAGTCAATATCCGGCCGGTAGGGGAGGGGGGGGAAGGGAGCGGCGTGGGCTCCTAAAGGGCGTTGGGAATAGGGCCCGAGAGGGAGGAGGGGTGAGAGGGGGTTGGGGGGGAGGTGCGAGCGAATCTGCGGGTGAGTTCACCCAAACTACCGGGGGGTGGGGAAGAGCAGCGAACAGCGGCCCAGTGCAAATAAATAAATGGACTCAGCAAATCAAAAATCGCCAACGATCGAGGAATCCCATCCTGCCGGCACACAACATTTTTATCCGGTCACGTGACAGACGGCCGCCGGAGCGGGGAGCGGCACGCGTGAGCGATGCCCACCCACCCTCTGCACACGTCGTTAGCACTCTAACATTACTTTCATTAATTACATCACATCAAAGGTTAT
>NW_026270345.1:7591-9095 GCF_000697945.3 Frankliniella occidentalis | reverse complement strand
GCCCTCTCCCTCTCTCTCTCTCTCTCGCGATGCAATCACATCACTGATAAGCCGCCGCCTCCGCCTGTGCGCCACGAGAAGCGCTGCTCCCAAAGACAATCGAGAGCGAGAGCGCCCGATGCGACGCGACGACGGTGGGAGTGCGAGAACCATCACGAAACAATGAGAGAGAGAGAGAGGGAGGCACAGAGAGAGACGTGCGGCCAGCTCGGGGCTGACCTGACCTAGCTGCATGTTGTGATTGTGAGCGGTCCGCGGCCATGGTTACAACACTTGGTCATGTGTGTCAACCACCGCTCGCGTCGTCTTCGATTCGCCTTCGCCTCGCGACACAACTCAGGGTCTAGGAAGGTCTCGGCCGCGGCATCGGCAACGCCCCCTATCGCCCCCGTTCTTCCTGATCTCCCCCCACCCACCTTTCCTCCCGGACTAACTGCTGCACACAACACATAGATCGTATTTCCGCATAAAATTAAAAGTCACCCCGACCTGCTGAATACTCTGCGAACTGATTGGAAACGGCGCCGAAATCACCCCAGAAGTCGCAATTCTTTTCCGAGCTAGAGACCTGCATGGAGCGAACTTCGCGAATTAAATGCCTTACTCCACCCCCCTCTGACCTATAGGGTCTAGCAGCTCGCGTAGCGTAGCTCGTTCCTTGCCCCTTGCAGGTCTCTGGTATGAGCTTATGGTGTCTTAACTTGAAGAACTTTTATCAGTTTTACCTGATCATAACATCAAGACACAATTTTGCGACTTTGTTTTGGGTATAGATGTAATACTACCTTGTATCCAAATTAGTACTTGACCTACTCGCAGGACTCCCCACCCCCTTTCTCTCCCTCCCTCACTGCCGCTGTACCTTCTTTTGCCCCAGCTCTCCACGAAACGAGAATGGACTCCTCTCCATATGGTGCCCCAAGGAACAACCTCGGGTGGTCCCCGCCCCCTTGCAGATAGGTCAGGAGGGTAGAGAAGAGATTTTTCTCCTAAACGACATCGACCCCTTTCTGTATAGTCCGTTACTTCCTGGCTGGCGCTTGCCGCCGCTTGCCGCCCATTAGTGTCGTCCGCAGCAGGATAGAGAGGCCCTGCCCCTGCGACCGAGTCCCTCTGGCCAGTGCAAGCGGCTGCAAGCGGTGGTGTCTTGGTGGAGCACTTGTGGCGTGCCCGTGCAGCCCCGCAGGTCCATGTTGTCCGGGCGAGAACTGCCCCGCCCCCAGCCCAGGGGAGCCGTCAACGCGGCCGCGTCGGCCTCACCTTGTCGTTGCGATGGTCGCGGTGCCGGGGAGCTTCACGACGTCCTCCAACTGCTCTCGCCGAGGGTTCTCACACACACTGCGGTGTCGGACACCCGCTCGGGTAACCTCGTGGGCGCATAACATCTTCGTGTGATGAGATGTGATCGCAAAAAGGGTAAGGGGGGTGGGGGAGCAGTGGGCGATATTCTGAGAAAGGTTATCGTGGCGAAGACCACCAGCTGAGTAAAGGGGGTGGGAGAGGG
>NW_026270345.1:0-6330 GCF_000697945.3 Frankliniella occidentalis | reverse complement strand
AATATCGGGTAATATTGTGGAATATCGGGTAATATTGTGGAATATCGGGTAATATTGTGGAATATCAAGTAATATGTGTAATATTAGAGTAATATTAGAGTAATATCAGTCCGTGTACGAAGGAATATCGGAGTTGACGACCCCTCGCTGAAAGGACCAAAGCTCTCACCTCACCTGTCGAGCCGAATCTCGGCGCCAAATGAGTGATATAAGGAGGTTAGCAGCGAGGGGGCAGGGGCGGAGGGAAGGGTAGCAGAAGTTCGGCCGTACTCTCCTTCGACCCTGCTTGTCTGACCGGAGCACCAGCACCAGCCCCGTCCCAGCGGGGCGGTGGACACAGTTTGTGATCGCCCCCGGGGCCGCTCGCTAGAGCCGAGGCTAGAGCTCCCTTGAGACGGAGACGCCCCTACCACTCCCCCTCGCCAAAGTTGGCCACCTCGCCACCACGCATGAAACGGCCAACGTTAAAACGACTTTTTTTGCGTTGTATTCAGTCAGGGGGTGACGTAGCCGTAGGGCACGCTGCTGGCGCTGCTCCTGGTGTCGCTGAGCCGCCTCTCCCGGGCCGGCGCGTGCTCCGCGAGCTCCTTGGAGCAGCCCGCGCACGCCGCCACCCAGTCCCAGGCGGGCCGCCACCACGACGTCTGCACCTGCTTGTCCTCGACCGGCCTGCGAGAGACGATCGTGAGTATACACGTGGATATGCTACGACAAGTCAGTTTTGGGGCTGTATTTCCTCGCCGCTTACCTATCTGGCTGAGTGGCGATGCGCGCAGCTTCGACGTCGTCCTCGAGGTCCGCGCTCTCCTTGTCCGCGGCGACTGTCGGCGGCGACCTGCTCCTGGTGTCGGGCGGCGTCCACGCGCCGACGCGCGACCGCGGCGGGCAGCAGAGAAGCACGTCGCCCAGCTCCAGGGCCGTCCCCCGCGGCGACACTCCCTTATAAGAGGACGCGGGCGTGGGGTCAAGCACCACCGCGGGGAGCATATGTTTGCCGCCCGCGACAGATAGGCGTGGGCCGACTCGACGGCCGCGGTCGCGCCGTACCCAGGACGTGAGCGGCTCCAGGCAGTTCTCATCGCCCTCGGCGAGGTTCACGAGCGACGGGCTGTGGGGAGGGTCGCCCGGCTCGCCCTGCGGCCCCTGCGAGCAGAGGCGCCGCTGCTTGCACACCCTGATAACGGTCATCTCCGAGTCGCTGGGGAGCGAGAGTTGGTCCACGTCACCGCGCAGCACCGCCATCGCGTCGCACCGCCTTGCCCAAGTCATTGTTGTCGTGCCGAGACAGCAGCGCCTGGGGGGCCGCCGGGGCCGCCTGGGGGTGGTGGGGGCGGCGCCGCCCAGGCTGGGGACCCTGACGACCCGACGCGCTAGAGCGTCGGATCGTTCCGAGATGCGATGGCGGAGAGTAAAGGGGGATGTCAGGTTGACTCCTAAGAGGACGGGGACGAGGGCACGAGGCTGAGGATGCCGCCGGGGCCGGGGACCGCCCTGGAGCGCGCGGCCGTGGCGATGAGGTCGTTCCTGGAGGGCCTGGGCAGCCTGGTGTTGCCATCGTCCGCGAGAGGTGAGCGCCGCTCACTTCTGCTGCCGTGAAGCGGAAGAAGGGGGTAGGTCCACTTAATTAGCACCACGACCTTTAAATCGTCTGTCTGTCGCTGCCGTCTGGTACATCGGAAGTTCCCAAAATGACGTTGGGAAGTCAGTTTTCAGTACAGTGCAATTTAACTTCTCAGGGTAAATTCGGGAACTTCCTGTGCAACAAACGGCAGTGGCAAAAGATTACAAGATAATGGTGCTAAGTGGACCTATCCCCTTCTTCCGCTTCACGACAGGAGTCGTCGTGTCGCAGCCAAGCATGAGTTGCGTCTGCTGCATGTCCCCGTGGCCTCCGGGCTCGGCGCAGAGCTCCAAGGCGCACGCGCCACCTCCAGCCCGCCCTCGCTGCACGGCGGCGTCGGGGCCGAGGTCGCAGAGGTGCTGGCGGCGGGCGCTGCCCTCGCCCTGTGCCTCCTCGCCCTCGCGGTCCTCGCCACGTGGCTCCTGGCCGCGCGCTCGCTGCACGACCCCAAGGCCGTCTTCTTCGCCATCTTCGACGACCGCATCCGGTTGGCCAGACCAGATGGCACGCTCCAGAACCGACAAACACAACAAACCAGAGCGCGCGGCGTAACAGCGAAGCCCTCTCGGTCGACAGAGGCGGCTTCCCCAGCCAGTCGACCGAGACCTGGAGCACGGTGTTGACTGGCGTGAACAGCGTGTTGAGGTCTGCGCCCGAGAGCCCCTGCGTTTTCCTGTTCCTGAGCGGCCCCCGCGCCGAGGACAGCTCCCTGCGACTGGCCAGGGCCCTGGCAGCGGCCGTCAAGGTGGGCAAGAAGCATGTCATAATGTCCGTGCAGAGAGCGCCCGGCGGGCAGGCAGCCGCGGTGCACGCCTGTGCGCCGGGTTTGCCTACCTCACCCGCCCGGCCGTGCAGGCTGCGTTACGGACCTGGCCGCCGACCTCGACCGCGGAGGACGTGGAGGTGCAGGGCGGTGACTTCAGCTCACACGAAGACTACTGGCACCTCTACGAGACCCTGAGCAGGAGGCTGGAAGAGGAGCGCGTCGTCGTCGTCCGGGACCTGCAGGCCATGCATCCGAGGGCCGCCGCGGCCATCTCGCACCTCTGCGACGACACCTACCCGCCCTTCCCGCAGGTGCGTTGCGAGCGTTCACTCCGTGTCCCGACTGCCACGCCGCCATCCTGACCCCCGACCCTGTCCAACCCCTCCCCGCCATAGTCCGTGCTGATCCTGCTGCTGAGCCCGGGCGCCGCCATCTACCCCCAGGACGCGGAGCTCGCCAGCGGGTGTGCCGTCGTGCTGGCGGAGCAGTGCCTAGTGCAGTGCTGGCTGGCGCGCGCGCCCCCGCCCTCGTCCGGGGCGCTGCCGCCGGCGTGGTCGAGCCGCGAGGCCCTGCCGGGCGTGCTGGCGCGCCTTACCGGCCGCGCCGTCCTGGTGCTGCCCGAGCAGCCCGCGGAGCCTCCGGAGCCCGTGCAGCCGCCGCACGACGCGCCCTCGGAGCCCCCGGGCCTACCGGGACGCAACGCCGACCGCGGCGGCGTCCACCGGGGACGTGTCGAGCAGCAGGTTCAATAATGAACGCCTGCGAGACGACCGCGACCCTCCTCTCCGCGCGTCACCGCCCGTGCGTGTGATAAGGGGAACCGTTGATAAGAAAACGAGTCGAAGCGTGAGACGTTTATGGTGCACCGCTAATCTCCACGCTAAGTTAGTTGCGCCCGGCTCGCAAGCCGGCCAGGCGCTCCTGGAGCTGCCGCACGCGCTGCTCCTGGGCCGCGCGCTCCGTGCTGGCGCGCTGCAGGTCGCGCTGCTTCTTCGCAAGAAGGAAGGCATTGCGCTTCTGGAAGCAAAATGTGAATCAGGGAACTTTACTGTTAGGAGACCATAGGAGACCACTACCGCGTCGTCCGTCCGTACCATGAGCAGCTCCACTCTGCTGGCGGTGTTCTTGGCCATGCCGCGAGTCTTCTCGCGCAGCCGGTCCCGCTCGGCCCTGAGACGCGCCGCCTCTGTGCGCAGCACCAGGTCCGCGTCGTCCTCCGTCTGGGTGGAGGCGTCGCGGGTCGCGGGCCGCCCGGGCCCTTCCGCCGCGGCCGCTGTCGATATACCGCGCCGTCAGAACCACAGAGAACATACCCCCAACCCCCGCAGGAAATACCCCCTGGGCGAGGGGTTGCCCCCCAAGTTTATGGGCTCGACAGTGCCATGCGGACATGAGGGCTACGTGTGTTTGGGCTGTGTACCCAGCGGCCTATCGGGTGGGGCGGGCACCGCACCATGCCCCAGAGTGCACGCAGCTCTCAGCGAAGAACACCCGTGGAACGCCTCGTCCGTGCTTGCCGCCAGGCTCGACGCCATGGCGACCAGGGGAACATCCCGTCGCTCGCTCAGGCCGGCTTGGCTCACGGTACGTGTGCGCGGCGTGAGATCGCTACGGTGGTGCTGCAAATGTCCCGTGAGCAGCCAGTTGGTCTGATGCGCGTACTTCAATGGGGCTGAGGAAAGGCCGTTGCCCTCAGGTGTTCCTGCCCTCCGTCATGATGGCCCTGACGCTGACGCTCCTGGCGCTCCAGGCGACCGGCGCCCCGGCGTCGGCCAAGAAGGAGAAGGACTCGTTGCTGGACGACGTGCTGGAAGCTAGAAAGTTCGACCTCGTCGGGAAGGTGAAGGACTTTCTCGGGTTCGGTTCCAGCAGTAAGGCCAGCAGCCCCCAGCCAAAGCGGCCAGCTTCGCCCAAACCGGAAAGCGATGGCTGGATCAGGGTCGAGCCGCCGCCGCTCTGACATACGCCCCACCGACCCTCGATGTGACCATCCCCCCCGGCTCATGATCACATTAAAGCGTTGTACGTACCGGACCTGGAGAGCTTGAGCCTGAGTGCCGCCAGTTGGGCTCGTTCCACCTCCAGGGCGGCCCTCTGCGACACCTGCTTCGTGACCAGCGATCCCGCCAGCATGCACCTCTCCTGCGCGGTTAAGGGGGGTGGGATGAAATTAGGTTATCGGCGAGCTGTTTGCAGGGTAACGGCTATGCGTTCGAGGAAGTCGCGATTAAGTCGTTTTCAAGCAATTGGCATTTATGAGGCGGCAATGGGAGAAACCATTAGGGGGTGGTTATGATGACTCACCCTAGCAGCCCTCTCGAGTCGTGCCACGTTCTCCTGGTGGTATTTTGACAGCAGCTCGATTCCATGGCCGTCTTTAGTCCCCCTCGCTCCTCGGTTTTGATCCATATCAGTACGGAAAGAAACAAGAATAACAGTTCTGTGGACGAAGTGCCAATTTTCACGTGGCTATCCTCCAACCTCTCTCACGCCTCTGCCCGGCGGCAAGCAGGTGTACCAACACCGAGCCCGAGACCAACCCCGACTTCAAACGAAGACTTGGCTTTTCAGGTTCAGGCTCCAACCATGCTCCAACAAACCAAAGAGTCGATAGATATATGCATTTATTCATACACGGCTTCCACAAGCGCAAACAGATAAACTCTTAACAATGAAATGTACAAAGTGTTATAGATAAAAAGAAACATTAACACATAAATAAAATCCTCATATTGTAACACACATTTGCTCTGGCAGATAGAAGTTTTCAGTAAGATGCCGTGCGTTTTTTGCCTCCCCGTGCAGCTGATATGCTCTTTTGAAAATATTCTTTTGTATAAGATCACAATAGACAGGTCAAAACGTCTCATATTGAGATTCATCTTTGATACATATTATGATACAAATTAGGAAAACTATTCACCCAATGATACATTGAGTTATGCACCATCTATATTTTATAAAATTTTTCATTATCACAAAATCCATAGGATCCCTACCTCCATATACTAACTCAACACTGAATTACTAGCCTGAGATAACCAGCTCCAGGCTTCTGTCCCAGTAAACCAAGAGCAAATTAAAAAAAAAAAAAATGCTGAATTTTAAAAAAAGATAACACCTATAGTTGAGACTTTTGCTTAGCCTTAACGCTATTTTCACAATGAATCCTACAGATCGGTCAGAAGCATAACATAGGTACTCTAAAGCTACCAAAATGTAACATCTGAACATCACAACTCCTACAATTACAGCCAACCTATGGGTGTGCTATTTACGATTAATGTGCAGTTAAGATGTAAAAGTTAAAACAAATACCACAGGCAAAGGGAAAGCAAACTCAGGAATTGTGAAGTTATTTATTTTATCAAGATACCATTTGCCTGTGATTGAACAGAGACAACACAGATTAAGTATCACTAATAGTATCACTTTTCATTAAAAAAAAAAATTGGCAACAATTTTATTCCTATGCACAGTGGCTTATAAATTCTTCAGTGCTTTAAAAGGGTGTTGAATATAATTGCTGCTTATGTTCACTCAGATAATAGCATTAAAGGAAATGGCCATACTAGCATGTACAGTTTTTAAAAACACATTTGTTGGTCTGAGGGACTTACGCACACCACTTTAAAGACTCTAATACTTCATTAAATAATACAAACTATATATTTCAGTTACTTTACGGAGGAATGCTCAAGCATAAGCCAGTTCTGAAGAAAATAAGTCAGTGTGAATTTCATCCACATCAGACTCAAGCACAGCTCACAAGTTTGGAGAATTCACAAGAGTCAAGAAGTAAAAATTTGATTCATTAAAGGTAAAGAAAAACCTCAAGTGAATGTTTCAAATGGAAATGGAACAACCATGACAGAAAATACAAATTAAGGACATGAGTTGAAGCAAATGACTAGGCATAAATATCTATACAATTAAATCTATA
>NW_026270344.1:5704-6341 GCF_000697945.3 Frankliniella occidentalis | reverse complement strand
GGGAGGGTTCCGCACTCTTGTTGATCATGTTCACAATGTTAAGAAGTCCATCACAATTTTGGTCAATTTTGGTCATTGTTCAGTCATTACTCTGTCAACTCAAATGTGTACATAGTACACATTAAAGAAAGTGTACATGGCATGTATGCTTTAATTAATGTGTACATACCTATGTACACATTTATAAATGTGTACATGCCCATGTACACATGGGCAAATTGTATGTACACATTTATTAATGTGTACATGCCCATGTACACATCTTTTAAAGTGTACATATAACCGTTAGTATACATGCCATGTACACATCATTTAATGTGTACATGCCTATGTACACATTTATAAATGTGTTGATGGGCATGTACACATTTATAAATGCATACATAGGCATGTACACATTAATTAAAGCATACATGCCATGTACACTTTCTTTAATGTGTACTATGTACACATTTGAGTTGACAGAGTATCAATGACATTTCAGTTGTTTTTTTATCATGTTTCAGTAATTCTTCGAGACCAACTTCCAGTAATTTACAATCAACTTTCACGTCACGTTTAGTCAGTTTTGAGAAATGTGTTTGGTCATTCGTTTGCTTGTTTTTAATTATTTTTTCACTAGTACACACGGAGGATC
>NW_026270344.1:0-724 GCF_000697945.3 Frankliniella occidentalis | reverse complement strand
ATGAGGAGCAGGGCGGGGGAACGGAACGACCGGCGACTGTCGGCTTTTCCCACACACTGTCATTTTTGTCACACCACACCAAATGCACATATTTATTCACCCAGAAAAGCGTGTTTGTGGCCTAAAGAAATTTTCTCGATTCCCGAAGAACATTTCTTGGGCCAAGAACACGCTTTTCTGGGTGTTGAAACAAAATTGCAGTATTCAATTTACAAAGACGAAGACGGACCAAGAAGATAAATTCAAGATGGATGATGTAATATGCGATATAATATGTTTTAGTGAGTAGATGCACCAATCCGCACCAATGAGGCCTGAGCGGCAGCGCTGCTTCCAGCTCCGGCCGCTAGGGCGCAGCACGCACCGAGTCCGTCCACCATGAGAAATCGTGCGCGCAAAATACATCAAGTCGTATTATCACTTGAAAAGGGATCATGTTTAAGTTATTGTTCGTTTCAAACGTGTTCGGGCTATCAGATAGGCGCACTTGACCGGTTTATTTCTCATAGTGGACTCAGAGCGTGCTGCACCCTTGCGGCCGGAGCCCCGCTCAGGCCTTATTACAACAGTCGGAATCTAACGAGGCATACTTTTCTGTTTGTCGCTTGTAAGAACGTGCGCCTGGTTTTGCGCAAAAATAATCTCGCGTTGACTATAATTGCGCACAACTAACGTCAACTCCGCAAATTACTCTTGGTAGTGTGGCGTCATTGTATAGTGCGCG
>NW_026270343.1:0-3822 GCF_000697945.3 Frankliniella occidentalis | reverse complement strand
CTCCCCTCCCCCCTCTTCTCCCCCAGTTTGACCAGCAACTACATTTATCGAACGCGTTTCATCGACCAAACGTGTAATTGAGAGATTCCGTCTCCTTCCAAACTAAATGTGTAATCATTTGTTACACATCTAACGATTGTTGATACAGCCTGTATACAGTACTTTGAGCAGACACGCGGCAGCCTGAAAAGCATTTTCCCGCCCTGGACCTCCACCACCGTGACCTACACGGAGCTCACGCAAATGCGTTACGCAGTAAAGCGTTTTAATGACGGTACTCACTCATTTAAAAACATGTCACACACTTTGCTGCTAGTCTAGTCCAGTCGGTCGGTCGGTTGGTCGGTCGGTCGGCCGGTCGGCCGTATGCACCGAGCTACCGAGGCGGAAGCGATGCCGCTAAGTACGGCGAGGCGAGCGGCCCGAGTGCACTGCCCGGGTAAAAGTGTCAGGCACACTGCAGGAAAAACACCCGCAGGCACGCATTCGAGTGTGTGACGAGAACTACACAACACACAGGGTGTCACTTTTAGTCACACACAAAATAGGCGTGATTGATGTACAGAAGAGCGTGTAGTTGAAACGTACTCCCCGATTTCTATAGACCTATATAACTTTTATACAACTGAAAACGCAAATAGTGCGTTTGTTAAACTAACAGACGCAAACAGTCGCAACTTTTTAAAAAGGCCGTTCGCACCATAAAACAAAACTAGTATTTAGGCGCATTCACAAAGCGGGCCATATGTTTCTTTGATTGATACAGCGTTGCCTTCCCAGATTCCTCCGGTAGGTTCTTGGTTCTGGTTCCTCCTCAGTCGCGGCTCCGGGAGCCCGGCTCCCTCCCTTTCCTGCGGTCAGTACGCCCGAATGGGATCCCCCCGCCTCGGGTCACCTCGGGTCGCCTCCGGGAGTCCCGGCATAATTCTGCAGAGATGTGACGGGAGAGGAGAGCGAGAGAGAGAGAGAACCTCGGGGGAATCCTCCGGGCGGGTATCGGGTCGGGCGCCGCCAGTGAACTCACCCGCTCAGGGCGTCGCATTCAAGGTGGGGGATTTTCGCGCCACTTATTCGAATCCATCATCAGTTCTTTGTGGACTACTGAGCTCTGCTTCTGGACTCGACGCATAGCTTGTATCGACTCGCGTCAGAGAGCTAGGTGGGATGAGCTAACATCCTCAGCAGCACAGCCTGCAGCCACCTACAACGAAACCTTAGATTCGAACGAGAGGCGGGAAAGTGCCCTCTCGAATGGGACACCCTGTACAGAGCGTATAAAGTCATTGAGCTCATGACCCTCGGCGAGCGCGGCGTGGTTGAGTGGGAAACGAAGCGCGTCACTGCATCGGCACCGGCCACCGCAGCCAGCTGGGCCAGGACGTACGCTACAGTACGAACATCGGAGATGAGATCAACCGTTTAGACGGGGGAAGTCCTGAGTCACTCAGGAGTGCAAACAAAGAGTATGCGAGCAATGTTGCGCGAGTTCGAGAGATTACTCTGTTGAATTTCAAAATACATCATAATGTCCGTGTTTGCCGTGAGTACACGTGCGGTACAGGAGTAACCCGCCCCTCCTCGGGGAAGTCCCTCGCTACGGGGGGAAGACGCGATCGCCACCGATAGCGCGCTACAGATAGTCTCGCCCCGGGCCCCGCCCGCCGGCCCGACCGGGCCGAACAGATAGCCTCGCCGCAGGGCCGCTGGGACAGACAAACACCCGCTGGAGCCGCCGCAGGACGTCGTCGTGTTCTCTCTAGGGCATGAACCTGTGCTTCCGTCTCCCTACAAAGCAGGTATTTTATCAGCCTATGATTTAACATGAGAGCAAACCCCTTGGGCATTCAAACCCGAAACACTGGGGAGTATTAGCATTTACAGTCAGTAGTGTCTACCATTTTGGAGCCCGTCCCTGGAGGTGCCACCTCGTACCTGGAAGTGCCACCTCGTCGCCCTGGACTGGAGGTGCCAGCCAGTCCTCCTGGAGGTGCCAGCCAGCCCACCTGGAGGTGCCAGCCAGCCCTCCTGGAGGTGCCGACCAGTCTCCCTGAAGGTGCCAGCCCGTCCACCTGGCGGTGCCAGCCAGTCCTCCTGGAGGTGCCAGCCAGTCCTCCTGGAGGTGCCAGCCAGTCCACCTGGAGGTGCCAGCCAGTCCACCTGGAGGTGCCAGCCAGTCCACCTGGAGGTGCCACCTGGAGGTGCCAGCCAGTCCACCTGGAGGTGCCAGCCAGTCCACCTGGAGGTGCCAGCCAGTCCACCTGGAGGTGCCAACCCGTCCACCTGGAGGTGCCAGCCCGTCCCTAGAGGTGCCGGTCTGAAGGGGCCCGCCGCGCCGCTAGTCTTTGGGCCCCGCCCGCCAATGAGGACCAAACGTCACACGGATCTATTCCTGGCCAACGCTTCGCCTGCTTCGCCTCCAGTGTCCAAGGTCACCCCGCCCGGCTAGTCGTTGAGCCCGTCCCCCTCCAAAAACACCCGCTAATAACACCTCATCGCCCGACTCTTTATATTCGCAGTTCGCCCTTAACAAAAGGGGGATGGACGCGGGAGGGCGGGCGAGCTTCAAATAGCATCGGCAAATACGCCATCCGGCCGAGCGGACGGGGCGCGGCGGGGTTGGGCAGAGCAGGGCAGGGTGGGGCACTGCACGGCACGCGACGAGGTGGCATTCGCCTCGGCCGAGCTGCCGAGCTGCTCACGGGGACAGCCCTACGATTTATATCAACTAGAAGTGTCGTATAGAGGTGCAATGATGCAGACGTGACGTATCCCCACGCCCTCAGTCCTGAACACAATGTATGGGAAAGTGCTCCAAACTCCTTTAAAAAAACGATGAAGGGCCAAGGAGCCGACCACAAAATACTAAATTTGACGCGTCTAAATGCTCGTACGGCCATCTGTCTCCTCTCATCGGACGTGGAGATAGGGGGGAGGGGGCGAGTACGTGGTTCCAGGGACGGTCCCCTACCACAAACGAACGCGGACATATAACGGCACTGCGACGTAACGCAAGCACTCGAGAAACGACACGGCAAAACATCCCCACCATTCACTTCACGTTTCATATTTGTAACGCAAAGTCTGCAAAATCCTAGAAACTGGATTAGTGAATGCGAAACTTCTGAGAAAGACGACAAACTTACTGCACTAAGCATACTAAAAAGCCAGTCTTGCGGGGACTGTCTAAAAAGTATGATCAGAAAGTGTTTTTACCTCACGAAATCTCTTATTTCACATGGGACATCGTGGCACTATATATGACCAACCACCTTTCGGCTGCCTAAAAAGATCCACGACAACGACACGCCAAAGAACACTGCGGCTGGCCCCGCGGTCGCCTCGCCCCGCCCCGCGGTCAGCCCGCCAGTATCCGATGCAAGGTCAAGCGACAAATGCGCATGTTGATGCCGCAGCCGGTAACGCCCAGAGCGGCGCATCCGTTTACGACCCATTGAGCCGCCAGGGGCGGGTGGGGCTGGAGTATAGATTAGGTGCGAAATCATACACAGCAAAAAAAAATTTTGAAAAACAAAAAAGAGCACATATTTATTGGTTATTGGCCCGAATAAATACAGTTCAAACTTTTCGTAAAAAAGAGGATCTCGCCAGTGATACTTTTATCATTATATAGAGACGTCAAAATCCATGAAAATTTGGTAATGAAAAACCCGGTCACAACTTTTTTTAACAGAGTGGCTATGGTTCCAGTCCTCGTGCGACACCTGGCTCCTCCCGGGGTCGCTGCAACCCTATCGAGCACGCTCCGTGTGGGAAAAAAAAGAGGAGGGGAGGGGGCTGGGAACACGGCAGAGATAGAGGCAT
>NW_026270342.1:5667-6502 GCF_000697945.3 Frankliniella occidentalis | reverse complement strand
CCCCCCCCCTCCCAGCCGCCCAGTGCGTGTAAAAGAAAAACTCATTTTTACAGGCCGCGTGTACCCCTTTTCTTTGAAAGCCTTTGAAAAACAAAAGCCGGATAAGGTGAAAAGTCTCTCCTTCGCCGTGCGCCCCGGCCCGCCGCTCAGACGGGCCCCTCCTCCCCTCCCCTCCCCTGAGCGGAGTCAGCTCAGCCTTATCCTCGGTGCAATTAGAAAGCACCCCTGCGATGAAAGCGCCTTCGCCGTAACTTTGGCCAAGTTGTTTTATGAGCAGCACGACGCGGCGCATGGCTCGCACACACACACTCACACGCACGCACACACACGCACACACACACACACACACGCGCGCGCGCGCGCGCGCACTCACGCACGCAGACAGGGATCCTTATATTGTACGCACTTGTGCATTTCATATTCAGTAAACAGGGTGCTCAACACATCTTGTGCGACCAGTCTTAGTTGTAAGAGCGTAGGTTCATCCTACCTGAATTAAATATTATCTCTCAGAATTCATACTATTTCTCGACTGCTTTCGCGAATTCGTTTGAATAGTTCACCTCCATTTGAAAGTGTTAAACTCGATAGGTGTGCTCTTGCAAGTGTGTAACTACTCTTTTGAACACTCCCTTCGATTAACGCTCACTGTGCAAAAAATGCGGAGTTGCAGACATGCATCCAAGTATCCAACTTTTCAGTTGGCACACAAGTGTCATAAGTAGCTGCATGCTTAGTTCATCAGTGTGTCAGCTGCAAGCTCCCGCTGCGCTGCTGAGCACAAAGGAGTGCTTTGGGTCCTCACTGGACGCACTGCGCTGCGGCGGCGGGGACA
>NW_026270342.1:0-782 GCF_000697945.3 Frankliniella occidentalis | reverse complement strand
CTCCCCCCTCCCTTTTCAATAACATTTTTCGGTGAGTCGTATTTAAATTAATGGGCAGCTCGATCCATCACTGAGAGAGAGAAGGGCGGGCGGCGGCTGGCCTGGGCCTCGAGGGCCACACGCAGCGGTGAGGTGGTGCGGGGGTGGCGGCACGGCAGCTGGGGGTTGGGGGGTGGCCACACTCACGACGGCGACCTCGACGATGGCCACCTGCTCGCCACGGACTGTCCCGGGCGACTGTCCCACACCTGCTATGACTGACGGTTCTTCGGGGCGCGTCGAGCAGGCCCCCCCTCCCAACTCATGTCCCTCTTACTGTACTCTGAGAGGCATCCGTGGCGGGGTGTAGTGGGGCGTGGCGGGGCGTGGCGGGCCATTCCCTGCTGTGCTGTGCTGCAACTTTTGGACGGCGCCCCCCTCATTTTGTACCATAACTTACGAGGAGGGAAGATGGGGCGGCAAAACTCCGTCATCGTGAGCCTCTTAACGGAGCGAGGGAGAGAGTCGCGCGGGGAGCGAGAGAGAGAGGGAAAGGGAGGGAGCGACGGAGAGGAAAGGAGGAGGGGGTGGAGAGGACACTCGGACGCCATAGGCCGGCTGCAACAGCGGCAGGGTTCCACTGTCACTGGGCTGGGCGACATATTTTCGCCCGACTCTCCTTCGCTTTCCGATTGGCTGATACGCACATCGTAATAATTTATTTTCGCCGGTCCGTCGGTGATTATAACGAACACATTCCTCTCCCCACCCCAATCAGCAGCAGTGTGCCCTCCTCCCCCCTC
>NW_026270341.1:4561-5326 GCF_000697945.3 Frankliniella occidentalis | reverse complement strand
GCAGAGGACGACGCCAAGGCCAGCAGTCCGGACCTACCCCGCGGCGGCGACGGAAGTGCAGGGGAGCCTATTAGCCGCACAAACCCTTCCTGGCTTCGCCCGCCTCACAACTCGAGCAGGACGTCCAACTCGGCGGCGCGGCGTTCCCCGACTCTCTCTCTCTCTCTCTCTCTCTCTCTCGCCGAGCCGGACAGGCTCGCTTATAATGATAACGTGGTGCCACTCCAGCCGGCACAGCGCCTCCGGCGAGAGGAAAGGAGAGAGAGAGAGGCGAGGAGGGGGAGAGTGGGAGGGGGCCCCCCCACTCCTCCAGGCCCCCGCGGAGCCCATGCCCATAGCACCCCGCCTCCTCCTCTGACGGGACCTCCACGAGGGCGCCGCGCGCAAGACGGGCCTCCGGCAGCCAAATGCCGACCCGGCCTCCACCCAAAGCCCCACACCAGGCCCGACCACCACCCACTATAGCCTTTCCCTTTTTTTTCACCCGCCCCTTTATTTCTTCCAGCCCTCCTAGGTCCCTTCGCTGCTGGACACTATAATTTTCGCCTCGGGGGCCGAGCTGCTGCGGGCTGTGGGGGAGGAGCCCAGGGGAAGGGATATAGGGGGGGGGGGGTTACTCCCAGTCTACCTGTCGCTATGACTCGCCTGCTCTTCTTCTCGGCCACTGAAATGGACGCAACCCACCCGCACGTGCGCTCGCACTCACACACTCATATTCCAGCGGACACACAATGGGACGCGGCGATAGCGACTTTACCTCCGTCA
>NW_026270341.1:0-1686 GCF_000697945.3 Frankliniella occidentalis | reverse complement strand
GCGGCGCTGCTTATCGGGAGCCGCGAGAGAGTCTCAGAGAGAAACCGGAGAGGCAAGAAGGAACGTCGTGGACCAGGACCAGGAGAAACAGATGCCGACTCCCCCAACCCTCCACCACCGCCTTCCCCTGCGAGTGCGACACAACGGCCGAGGCGGCCGAGGCACCCTGCAGGGCGTCGCGCCGGCCTCGGCCGTCATATTTAGCAGCGAGCCCGCGTTAATATAAACACGCGCTAGGCCTCGGCCCGTGTCAGCCCGTCAAATAACTCTTCATTACTTAAAAGAGAAATAGAACCAACGCACACATACACACGCACCGAGGAAAAAAAAGGACACGAGAGAAGGGAGAGGGGAGAGCAAGTAAAGCGTCAATACTCTGTTTTGCAAATTCGTCGTAATTCTTACAATTTTTTTCTCAGTAAGTCCGTTAGCCTATGAGACTCAGTCAACTGTTTCACGACGTCCACGGATTTTCCTCGTACCTTCCACAGGACAATCTGCCTCACGGACGAGCAGATCTCATCGCGCATGCTCATTTTTGTGTGACAGCCGCAGCCGTGCACTCGGCACTAAACGCGTCAATCCGACCTCACGTGAATATGGTAAGAGAATATGTGGCAGACTTCCTCCTGTGAGTCTTCCCCCCTCCGCGCTGCTGCACTTAAAAAAGCGATCTCTTGATTCAAAAAAAAAATGTGATAAGGGGGCCCACTGAAAAAAGTTTTCGTGATTTTACGAAAGAAATTGTTACGAAATGCTTTGTAAAAATAATTCACGAAAATATTTCGTAAGTGTCAATTTACGAAACATTTCGGAAAGTTACAAATATTTTTCGTAACGAGTGCAAAATTTTGGGTCATAAGTCAAGCGACTACGTCAATCACAACTTTTTGGCATGACTTTTTATATTCCTGCTGACGCGTTTCCTCTTTATCGTAGGAATGAGCAGGCGTCCTTCATGCAATGCCTGCAGCAAGTACAGCGCGGACCTCCTTCAGCGCGCCGCCGACGCCTCTCATTTGCATAATCGACATGGTGGTGCTACACCCCCCCTCCCCCCTCCCTACAGCGCTCCGAAGGAAGGAGGGCAGCAGAGCCCGCCACCGCCACCCGCTGCTGGCCGAGTTTCAGTTTAATAAGTGAGCAGCCGAGCGGCCAGAAGAGGGGGAAAGGGTCGGGGTTATCCAGGCAGATCACACATGTTGCGTTCGGCGGCGCCTCCACAGCAGCAGTTGGCCTGCTGTTGACCTTCCGAGCCACGCTCGTATGTATTTCAGATTCCCCCACTGTCGCACGGTAAAGAAAGTCATTAAATTTCAAATATTCGGTCTTTCAATTCTATGGAGAACGCGGTCATCTGTTTCTCGAAATTGATTATTTTTTTCGTTTTTAACCACATGATACTATCTTTTGTTGGAGATTATCTTATTTAGTTTTATCTTGTTTTTTATGTTGTTGTTGAAAAGGCAAAACAGTGCCATGTTTCTCCAGCCAGCCCAAGTTATTGCCGTCTAGCGCCTGCAGTGGCGAGAGTAGGCAGCGCGCTCAGCACGGATATACGTGCGCGGCCTACCTCACAGGCGGCCCACCAGCGACGGCGCGATGACTTGCGGTGGGATATGGCAAACCAGTTCAAACCCCTTGTGCAAATTTTAAATAGATATTTAATGACACAAATATGGAAAA
>NW_026270340.1:4914-6975 GCF_000697945.3 Frankliniella occidentalis | reverse complement strand
CCCCCCCCCAGCAAGGAAGAGTACAAAGAGCAAGGCGGCAGTGGCAGCAGGCCCACCGCAAGTGAAGGCGACGAAGGCGACGCGAAGGCCCCCGAAGGCCAGGAAGGCGTCGAAAGTGCCGGCGCCGGGGGCAGAAGAAGACGAAGAAAGGAAGGGCAGTTAGTTCCTCGGAGGCGTTTGGAGACGCGTGGTTGATGTACGAAGATCTTAAGGACTGGCTGCAAAAATGCAATTCGACCGACCACAACGCTTACTGCAAGTATTGCAGAAAACCCGTCATAGCGAAGTTGTACGACTTGCAAGCACATGCCAAGACCCTGACCCACCAACAAAATGCCAAGCCGTTTTCCGACCAGCGCCAAACCAAGATTTCGAGCATGTTCGCCACCGTGCCACTGCGCCGTCTGATCCGTCGACCACCTCAACGACCTCAGCGTGCGCCGCTTTGAGGGGACCCGGGGCGTGCGTGGATTAAAAGTGAGGCGCACACAGTGCACTGCTATTTTGTCGAATGTGGTGTGCCCTCACTTTGAATCCATTCTTCGGGAGAATATGGGTGAGGTGCCCTACGCCCTGCTTGTAGACGAATCGACTGACATTGCAGTTACCAAACAGCTGGGTATCTGCATACGGTACTTTTCGGAGCGTGCTGGGGAGCCCATCACCAGTTTCCTTTCGCTCGTGGTCCTCGAAGCGGGGAACGCGGCCGCCATCGTGAAGGGCATCAAGGAAGTGCTGGCGCGCTACAAACTTGACATACAGAAGATGCGCGGGCTGGGCAGCGACAACGCCAGCGTCGTGACGGGATGCCACGACGGGGTCTTCGCCATGCTCCAGAGGGAAGTGCCGCACCTGGTTCTGGTGCGGTGCGTGTGCCACTCCATCCAGCTGGCCGTCGCGGAGGCCACAGCGCGCCTCCCGTCCTCACTCGAGTACTTGATCAGGGAGACGTACTCGTGGTTCAGCCGCTCGGCGTCACGGCAGCACGAGTACAAACTGTTGTTTGGCGCCATGAACAACGGAGTGGAGCCACTCAAGCTCACACGGGTAGTACCCACCCGCTGGCTCTCCGTCGAGACATTCACGTCGCGGATGTTGAGTCAGTGGGACGAGCTTAAGCTCCACTTCGAGCAGGCCGCCAACAAGGCGGACAAGTGCTTTGCCGCGTCGACTCTGGCCGGCATGTTCAAAAACCCGCTGAACAGACTGTTTTTGCTGTACATTCAGCCTACTTTAGAAGACGCTCAGCGGGTGAACAAAATGTTCCAGTCAGAGACGGCGGACCCGTCTCAACTTTTGCCTGAATTAAAAATGCTAATTGTGAGCACCACGAGACGGGTCTTAGCGACAGGACACCAACAAAGGGATCTCCTGCAAAAAAAAAGTAGCGAATTTTTTGAACCCCAGGCGAAAACTCGAAACTCGAAACTCGCTCGATCAGCGGCTGGACAAGCTTCTCCAAGAAAATCTTGTGACGGAGGAGGCTGTGCGGGAAATGCGTGACCAGTGTTACGAGTTTATGGAAACGCTGGTCACGGAACTGCAGGACCGCCTGCCGTCACAGATGAAAATTTTGCAGGAGATGAGTGTTCTGTCGCCACGGTGGTGCCTTAGGGAGGCTGGAGTACCGAAATGTCTCTCTGATCTTGCAAAAGTGCTTCACTTCCCGCAAGATTTGATGGTGAAAGTTAAATTTCAGTGGGAGAAACTGAAATCAACGGAGTGGAAAGAAAAAAAACACACCGGAAAATTTTGGGCGGAAGTGAAGTCATACGAGGACGCGGCGGGTGAGCGCCCCTACTCCATCCTGGGCGACTTCGCAACGCTGCTGCTCGTCCTGCCCTGGTCTAACGCTGACGTGGAGAGGGCGTTCAGCATCATGAAGATCGTCAAGGATCCGCGACGAAACCGGATGAAGAACGTGTTGCTGAACGCCATCCTCACCATCAGGGCGGGACTTCGACGGCTCGGTAAGTGCTGCCACAATTACGAGTACCCGAAAGCTGTTCTCCAAGAAATGGGTAAGTACGAGACAATATTTCAGGAGGGGGAGGGGTGTGG
>NW_026270340.1:0-4848 GCF_000697945.3 Frankliniella occidentalis | reverse complement strand
GTGCGGAAGTTTCGCTGTCTTTGGTCGGCCATCGATTTGTCCAGCCGAAATAAGAGAGAGGGAGAGGAGGATGTGGGAAGGGTAGGGAGGGGGAGGGGGGAAGAGGGGGATACGGTGCGACTGCAGGGAGTTGGGGAAAACTCCCCCTCCACAAATCTAGCGGGAAAGCAGCGCTATCTGGCGGGTTTTGGCCGAGGGTCTGGCGGGTTGGGCCGTCCGCTTCTGGCAACACTGCTAAGGAGTCACTTCAGTCGGACACCAGACACCGTCCCGTACGCTTCTGTGACTCCGCGTCTTTGTACCTCTGCATCGACTACTACTTGTGTGTGACCTCCTGCGCAATCATGGTATGTTGTACCCTCTGCTTCTCCTTGTAAATAAACCCCTTTAATTGCACTCTACCACTGACCCTATGCATTGCTCATCCTTCTCCCGAATGAACCACAGTTCCCGAGGTAGAACCTAGGCTCTGACACACTAAATAAGTGTTCGGCTCGGACCGGCACCTCGTGTGCACGGTGCCCTGCTTCACAGCCCAACTGGAGCTGTACCTTGCGGTATCTGCATACGGTACTTTTCGGAGCGTGCTGGGGAGCCAGTTTCCTTTTGCTCGTGGTCCTCGAAGCAGGGAACACAGCCGCCATTGTGAAGGGGACCAAAGAGGAGCTGGCGCGCTACAAGCTGGACATTCAGAAGATGCGCGGGCTGGGCAGCGACAACGCCAGCGTCGTCACGGGGTGCCACGACGGGGTCTTCGGCATGCTCCAGAGGGAAGTGCCACACCTGATTCTGGTGCGGTGCGTGTGCCACTCCGTCCAGCGCCAGACGACAGGGAAGACCAATGGGAGAGGACAGGGAGCTGCCCCCTGTTCTGCCGGACATAATTAGTGGCGTGTGTGAATTGTGTAACGAGTCTATGACGACGGGGGACAGTGTGGAAGTGACTGCTGGACTTCCCGGCTGGCGCAGTGCAATGCTGTCCACGACAATGAGTACTATTTCAAACGGGCCAGCAAAGTGCGCCTCCACAAGGCCTGCCGAAGAAACTACATGGACGAAAAAAGGCTTGAGACAATTCGGCGCAAGCAGGGCGAGTCAAAGCGTCGAGCAACTCGTTCTGCTGAGGACACAAATCTTATTCGCCCCCAAAAGAGTGTCTGTTCTGCGGAAAAGAGATTGATTTCAATATGGTAAAGAAAATACCCGTTGAAAGGGTTAAGTAGGTTCAGAAAAGAGTCCACTCTGTCCAAACCAAGTCAATGCAGGAATGTGTCATGACGGCGATATTGGAGAGGAGGCAAGAGTTAGGACCAATGGATGAGTGGACGCTCGAAGTGGCACGTAGCGAGCATGCATTATGATTTGGTCGCTGCAGAGGCAAAATATCATGCTCGCTGCAGATCGCTTTTTACTACGCACGCCAAATTCGCTGACTTGAGCAACGAGAGGGGTCGACCGGAAGACGACAGAATGATGACAAAGCTTTGTACATAACTTGATAACAGTGATGAATGTCAGTTTTCGATGAGTCGACTGATAAAAATTATCAAGGAGAATGGGGATGAGCCGTGCACCCCGAGATGGCCTACAATTAAACTTCCGAATCATTACGGAGAAGGGAATATTCTCATTACTCAGTCCGGAGGCAGGGGAAGAGAAAGTGTGCTGAATTTCTCAGGATTTGCTGGCGAAGTCCTTCAGGACAAGTGGGACTAGGAGCGGAAGGCAACTGGAAGTGACATGGATGAGAAGAAAAAGGTCGTGCAGCTCGTCCGTCTCAAGGCAGAGATTAAGAAGACGTATCGACCTGAGGAAGCGCACCCGTCGCTGGACAACATGGCTCCTAAAAATGTTTTTGGAGACCATTATCACAACGGAGAAAACAGACAAGACTCGAGCAATACGAAAAGAGCACTACATTGGCCAGTGCATAATGCTGACAACTCGGCCAAAGTCATGCATTCCTCCCATCCTCCTTGCCCTGGCCGCCTACTAGCACCGCGAGTATGGCTCAAAGCAGCTGATTGACACTCTAAACTCCCTCAGCGCGTGTCACAGTTACCATGAGGTTAAACGGTGTGTGCATAGCTTTAGTCAAGAGGCAAAGCGGCTCATGGAGGAGGGGGCGGCGGCGGGGGAAGGGGTAGCGCCCGCGGAAGGGTTCGTGCAGTGGGTGTTCGGCAACGCAGACTGGCTCACCGCCACCCAAGACGGGCACGCATAACACTAGTGGATTTGTTGGGAAATAATTTCAGCAATAAAACTCAAAAAAAATTTGTTTGTGAGTATGTTATGTGCTTTGTGCCAGTCCTACTGAAATTTATATCCTCACGTGTGCATGGTGGTGAGTTGAGCGCCTCCACCCTAAAGACATTTGAATTTGACGATGAAGACAGGCAGTCACTTCATTATGTGGGTGGTGCAGCTCTGCAACACCAGATGAACAAGGCGAAGAAATATCCCTTCAGTAAATATTGGCAAACTGTGAGGAATATCCTTGTCCCTTGCTTCAACCACGATGTACAGGCGAGCGATACAGATAAGCAGTGGACTGCCGCTCGTAATAAAGGTGGCCTACGTTCTGTTTGTGACAATTGTGTGGAATTTCTTGCCCTGCTCGCTGTAATTATAGAGCAAACTGAAGACAGCCAGGGCAATATTTCCTACACAACTGTATACAAAAAGGTCTGTAATTCTATTCCAATGAATTTGTACTGGGATGAAATCATTTCAAATTCAGTGGATGAGAATTCATCTCTCCGATTTCGTAGAGGACTTGTTGAGTCTTTTTGTAAAGCCTATGCAAAAGGCCTCACAAAAAAAAGAATGAATTCTTTCCTAACTCGGCCACAGGCCTCTATTACCTTGCGGCATTCACTGGCACCTAGACAAACAGCATCACAGGCAACATCAGCCAGAGTCACTATATAGGTTTTTCTTTAGTACTGTATTTCTCAGTTAAAATATGGGCTAGATGCCTTTTTCTTAAGCACTACCTTAACTTGTAGTTTCAGTATTGTAATGTGGACCATATGTTTTCTTTTTTTTAATTTATCTAAATTCCGTGTACATGTGGACCCAATGCTCAGTATTTTTTAACTTCCATAGTATTTGACCAAGTAAACCCGCACCTCAAGTGACTAGCTCTATTGTTCTGTGTGGTTTTTCTGATTCTGCTAAGGCATTAGCAAAACAGAAAAACAACTGAGAACAAAGTAAGTCATGGGGTTGTAAAGTTTCGAGTGGCCATCGAGCGGCAGAAAAGCATCCCTCAGCACCTCGTGGACGCCCTGCCATTTGAGCTGCCGCCGTGCCCCGAGGAGAACAAGATGGCCGGCCAGGTGCCGGTGGAGCGTGAGGACCGGCATCTCAACCAGCTATGGACCGAGCAGTGGCGCCATGTCTACCGGCAGCAGTTCCCTCTGGTCCCGTCGCTGGCCGAGACCATCCATGGGTCTTAAGGCGGCTCCTACGACAAGGTGTGCGTGGAGTACTACGACCAAATGCAAAACAACATGGTGTACGTTGGTCTGAGTCGGGTACGGTCGCTGGCGGGCCTCTTCGTCAACAACACCAATAAGTTTCATAAGTATAATTTTTCTACCAAGATAATTGCCATTAAAAATATTTTTTTTCTTTTTCAACAGTATGCTTTGATTACTGACGAACAAAGGAAGTTGCTTACAGAGCAGGCCAAAGGTGGGACAGCATATCTGGACAGTACTGGGTGGCTTCTTGCGGGAAGGGAAGGGAAGGGAAGTTGCCTCGAGCTATGTTTTATGCAGCTTTCAACGTCAAGCCGTCCGAGGGAAAGCACACTGTCCCGTGTCACAGATGCTCACAACGTCTCAAATAAGTGCGCTGGCATGCGGCTTTTGGCTCCAATCTCTGAAATTACACTGGAATCAGAAGTGGAGCGGAGCGGGGAGCTTCTTCAGAGCCGTTGTTGTTGATGACAGCTGGTGCGTAACTTAAGATCGTAGTTGGTATTTCATGGACTACTCCTGCTATTTCCGATTTAAAATAATATATTGTTGCGTTCTTAATCAGGGCTTACATTCATTCAGTGGTCCAGCCATTCAATAATGAAGACGTTACTCATTTCTCGGGTAGATGCTTTAAGAAGGAGCTTCGCGGCAACGATGGCGAGGACCGTGACTTCCGGAGTCGTACAATGCTGCACATTTGTGCGTTTCACGCCCTGCGACGTGTACGCACATATGTGTCCTGGCGCACCACGAAGGTTGAAGTCCACAAGCTCGCCGTCAACGCCTATCGCGCTCTCCTCCGCACAAACAGTCTAGCTCAGGCAGAGAAAGTATAGAAGGATTAATGGCCACGGTATTCGGGCAGAAGAAGAAGTCTGCGGAGGTTGAGAGAGCAAAAAATGAGTTAGAACGTATACAGGAGGATTACGATTAGCGAGTGGAGCGTATTAAGAATGACAAGCAACTCGGTGCAGCGATGAACCGCAGAGCTCCTCAGGAAGGAGACAACCCGCCGTCGCATGTGAGCCGTGAAACACATATGGAACGAGTCCGGGATGAGTCCAGGGTGGGAAGGGGGCTATTATCACAGCAAAGTTTTTGTCATACGCTGTGCCTCACAGGGAAGACAAGAAACGCAAGAGGACAGGCCGGATGCTGACGAGATGGTGGCAGGGGCAGGGCAGTCGCTCTACAAGTGCACCCCGTAGTACAACCATTTGCAATGCAATTATTGAGGCTGCGCAAGCCGGGCCAGACAGAGGCACTGACAACCACTTCTTTATTGAAAGTTCCTTGCTTATCTCGAGAGGAAGCACGTAGCGTACTGGCCCATGCTCAACCGCACGTTTGTAAAAAAGGA
>NW_026270339.1:5324-7210 GCF_000697945.3 Frankliniella occidentalis | reverse complement strand
AGCTTCGATTTGAATGAATGAATGCGTGGCGCCAGTTATGCCGCACGCACGCATCTCTCCCCAGTATTTAAAATTTTCTCCTGTGAAATGTGTCACGTCCATTTCTAGGCATTTCCCTGAAACCGCTTTAGTCGCAGAGCTGCGACCGCACTGTGGAGGGGAGGAGGGGGCGGGAGGGTTTGCGATAGCTGTCTCAGAAGACACTCGCTTTTCCAGGAAAAGTGCTTGGTCAAGTTGGTTGGGGCTACACTTCCAATGCCACAGCAAATGTGACGTGCGACGCCATCGTGGTCGATTTCATTAAGAGAACCCGTTTAAGAACTAAATCGAAGTAAAAAGAAATGGAGGGGGGGGGGGGTCGACTGTGACCATGTGGATGGTCACGATGTCCACTGATAGAGGACCGTCACCGAAAGCCTCCGGGCGCGACCGGCTTCTCGAGTTGCCACCGGCGGCCCCGACCATAATGTGGCCACGCCGCCCGTGTCATGTTCGCTGAGGGGGGGGGGGGGACAATATCAAATCGGCAAAAAACAAGGTATAAAATCATTGGGCACGGATGGATGCGGCCGCTGCGGCGTAGGTGACACGTCGTGGACACATCAGGAAACAGGGCCACATTGTGGTCGCGTATGTGGGGATGGGGTCAGGCGCGGGTGGACGCGTAGAAAGTGCTGTGGCGCATATCACAAGACAACATTCTAAAAACTGGGGCCGGCGGAGTGCGTCACAGCAATGTTGTGGCGATGCCGTTCATTCGAGGAGCCAAAGGAGTAAAAAGCGGCTGAAAAGTGAATCCTTCATTCATGAGCAGCGCAGCCGCGGCGTGACCAGCTAGTCCCCCCCCCCCATCCCTTCACGCTGGTGTGCGGGAGGAGGGGGGGGGGGGCAATCATATTGTGACCATGTCACGCTGTCGTTGCGACCACAATATGGAAACGCATGAGGCCGCCGCTACGTGAGGGACCGCCATGGGCAAATTTGCAGGCAAGGCCACAGTGTGGTCGCAGCTCTTGCGACTGAAGCGGTTGCAGGGAAATGCCTAGAAATGGACATGACACATTTCACAGGAGAAAATTTTAAATACTGGGGAGAGATGCGTGCGTGCGGCATAACTGGCGCCACGCATTCATTCATTCAAATCGAAGCTTTATTAATGCGGAGCGCGGCCCGCCCAGCGGGTATGGTCCTTTCACCAGCCCCAGCGGTCTGGTCCGCGTGAGCTACCCTTCGCTGGTGACAACCCGAGCGTTCACCTGCCAGGCGTTTAAGGCCACGTTCAATACTGGCAGGTGTTTTAAAGTGTTAAACCTTTTATCGCAAAACTAGCCAATTTCCGTAATTTCAGCCACCTGTCTGCATGTGTGCGACACGGTGTTGAACACTTGCACGTGCTCGCCAGTTGAACCCTCGACACATCAGTGTGCCCGGTGCCCGGTGCCTACGGCCCTTCACGGGTTGGCACGCGCCACGGCGCTCCGGGGACCCCGAGCCCGGGCCCTCCGCCCAGCGGCCCAGCCCAGCCAGCCCGCCCGGCCGGCCAGGCGGAGGAGTGCCCCCACCCCCGCCTGGCACAGCGGCAACGGCGCAGCCTATGTCCGTCTGTCTAGCGAGCCCGGAGCGCGGAGTATTCCCGCTGCCGCTGCGGGCCCGGCGGCTGGCAGAGGGTCGTTTCTTTTGCAAGACGTAGTACTGAGCTCTCGTCCGCTTCTGCCTATGTCTCTACAGGCCACCTGGAATTAACCTTCTACTATTCAGCCAAGGCCTGGATTCGATCCGGGGCCGAAGCACACGCATCAACGCAACTTGCCTCTTTTTGTTGTTGTAAAATTGGTGTTCGAAAAGGGTTCGCAGTAAGTTCGCCCCGACTGGGAGTCGATCCCTGG
>NW_026270339.1:0-519 GCF_000697945.3 Frankliniella occidentalis | reverse complement strand
GGCCGCCACCCCGCGGCCCCCTGTCCCTACGAGCGCTTGGACCGGGTGTCCCGGCCCGGCTCTTACATGCCAGTACGTTGGGTTGCCTATGCACTGGCAGCAGGGGCTGCAGGTGCGGGGCGGGTGGCGGAGGAGTGGGGGGAGCTGCCACTCCTCCGCCACCCGCCGCGCCTTGCAGCCCCTGCTGCCAGTGCATAGGCAACCCAACGTACTGGCATGTAAGAGCCGGGACACCCGGGACAAGGCGAGAGCTTCGGATAGGCATTGATATCTTTCGTTTTCGCTTTAGTTCTTAGCGCAGTTTACTTCTGGATGATATTCTAGCATTGGTGGAAGTAATGAATTCGTCTATAGACGGTTCAGTTTAAGCTGACTCGGGCACTGTCGGCTGTAGCTACAATCGTGTAGCTACAAACAGGGACGTCCGGGTGTCCCGGCCCGGCTCTTACATGCCAGTACGTTGGGTTGCCTATGCACTAGCAGCAGGGGCTGCAGGCGCGGGGCGGGTGGACGGGTGGC
>NW_026270338.1:5626-6007 GCF_000697945.3 Frankliniella occidentalis | reverse complement strand
GGCAATGGCTGGGGTGGGGAGGCCGGAGTCAACTCGACACAGGCTTTCCCGCTAAATGGAATCAAATTAACGTTCATGCAAGATTACACTGGAAAAACAAAGGTGCGAATCCCTATAGGGATTTGACCTTTAAAATGCACTTAATTTGACCTTTTTCGCACCTTTTGGTGGATAGTTTCATATGAGTTCCATACAACTTGGATTGTTCCCTGCACACTAAATGGTGGGGGTGGGGGACAATTTTTCTGTACGAAGCCTAGATGTGGTTGTGAACATCTAAACCAGAAACATATTTGTATCTATCGTTACATACAAAATACAGCCTTCGTACCCAGCCTAGGTGCAATTTTTACCTCCACGAACAGACAAATTTGTATCTGA
>NW_026270338.1:0-510 GCF_000697945.3 Frankliniella occidentalis | reverse complement strand
TTTTTTTCTGGCCTACGTCCTCTTGCTTGAGTCATTGAGTCCGGAGGTTACTCACAGTGCGGGCGCTGGCTTCACTCGGCGGGTCGGCCTACCCAGCGCGTCGCTATCCGCTACAAACTTGCTCAGCTTTGGCTGTGTTCGTGGGATTATGAAGTGCTTGCTCCGTACACGGCTCACACTCTACCTGCACTGAGGATCCAGCCGTGTGCTTGGGCAAGTATGCTGTTAAAACAATGTGCTTGGTAGGCATAAAGCACGCTGGTAGAACGGCATGCCTGATGCCAACGAGGCACACTGTTAACACAGTGTACTTCCAGTTCTGGGCATGCTAATGGCAGAGTGTGCGGAGTGATCTTACAGAAAGTATGATCGTTTTTCTCGGTTTCATTCGGTAAATTGCGGGAACTCGCCTGGAACGCCTGCGGGACTCAGGATAGGCCACGCTGCAGTACACGCATGCAGTTCATGCATGAAGTTTGCCTACATATCAGGCGCTCTGACAGCTTGCAT
>NW_026270337.1:7412-7739 GCF_000697945.3 Frankliniella occidentalis | reverse complement strand
CATGCAGAGCAGGCGAGATGTTGCCTACCCATCAGGCGCGATGGCAGCTTGCACAGGCTGAACAACTTGGCAGCAGTGTGCGTAACGGCGAGCGATTGGCGTGCTTTCTCGATAATACAAATAAAGGGTTCGCCCATATTTTTTTTTAAAATATATTTAAAAAAATTGCGTGAAACCTTTTTGAGAGTGCAGGGCGCGTTCGGCGAGGACGTAGCCAGTCGGGGCACGCGGACTGGACGTGGCCAAGGGCCTCCCCTCCGCCGTGACCGGCCGAGCCACGGAGACTGCTCCACCTATGCCCTTCGCGCCCCGATACGTACAGAACTA
>NW_026270337.1:0-1007 GCF_000697945.3 Frankliniella occidentalis | reverse complement strand
CTCTCTCTCTCTCTCTCTCTCTCTCTCTCTCTCTCTCTCTCTCTCCCTCTGCCGGACCGGCGAGTTCCACCACTCCGCGCCTGCCACTCCAGAAGGATATGGACTCTCTGTGCGGAACACGGCGATGCACTCCCCGCACTATGTTATTCAAATGCTGTGACTTCAGATAATGAGACACGAGTCACAATTCAGAATATATTAAACAGTATAAGAGTGCGTAACACGTTCGATCAGAGCGATGTCGACATTAACGTCGCTCTAGTCGGGCAAGAAAAGTTAATAATGTTACTTTTACAAGTGGGAAAGTACGTGTCCGTTTCTCTCTGGTTTGTTCGTCGAATAACAGAGGTGCTGGGCGCCTGCGAGACTGGGGGTAGGCCATCCCGCAGCACACGCATGCAGAGCAGGCGAGATGTTGCCTACCCATCAGGCGCGATGGCAGCTTGCACAGGCTGAACAACTTGGCAGCAGTGTGCGTAACGGCGAGCGAGGGGCGTGCTTTCTCGATAATACAAATAAAGGGTTCGCCCATATTAAAAAAAAATATATATTTAACAAAATTGCGTGAAACCTTTTTGAGATTGCAGGGCGCGTTCGGCGAGGCCGTAGCCAGTCGGGGCACGCGGGCTGGACGTGGCCAAGGGCCTCCCCTCCGCCGTGACCGGCCGAGCCACGGAGACTGCTCCACCTATGCCCTTCGCGCCCCGATACGTACAGAACTACACAGCGACACCCGGCCGACGCAACGCCCCGAATACAAATTCACCTCCACGATCCCCTCCCCCTCCCCTGCTACCTATCCCCCCCCCCTTCCTCTACTCTCTCTCTCTCCCCATTCCTTTACAAACAAACACTCACAGTCCACACCCGTGCGCGCGCGCGCACACACATACACACACAAACACACACACTGACCCCGGTCCTGTTTCAGCCCCCCCCCCCCATCTCTCCACAAACCTTGCATGCTCACACTACAACAACCTCACCACTCCTCCTTTACCACACTC
>NW_026270336.1:5778-6339 GCF_000697945.3 Frankliniella occidentalis | reverse complement strand
GCTCACCCCGTGCCTCCGCCTAGACCATCACGCCCGCCACGCCCCGCCGCGCCCCACCACGCCCCGCCGCGCCATGCTCCTGACCCGGGTGGCGGTGGTGGTGTGGTGGTGGTGTCGACGGGCGCACGTCGCCGTGGTGCACGTCACGGGCTGTTGCACCACGCCTCCCCACGCAGCTGCAGGTGCGACCATCTGCATGACTAGACGCCTATGGTGACAGTGCGACGCTGCGGTGCAAGGTTGACTTGCAAGCTGCACTCGACGACCAGAAGGTTTCTGGGCGTGCGTGCGTGCGTGTGAGTTTGGGGGAAAGAGAAAGAAAGTGACGGCTTGTAGTGTGTATTATTGGTCCATGTGTGTCCGTCGACAAAAGTGTGTATGGGGGACATTGGGAAAAGAGTCTAAAACGGCGACCTAGCTTGTCAACTGCGATAGCCAGAACATGGCCGGTAGAGTGTTAGAGGGTAAAGGGGACGAGTCAGAAAGGGGTAGGAGAGCGGGAGAGTGGGTGGGAGGGGGGTTGCGCTGGCGGCACAGACACAGAGCGACGGGCGGGGCCTA
>NW_026270336.1:0-898 GCF_000697945.3 Frankliniella occidentalis | reverse complement strand
AGGGGGGTGGAGGAGGGAAAGGGCGATTCCGATCGGACAGACAGAGGATTGACGGAACGACAGCGGAAGTGACTGGCCCCGCCCTCCCCTCCCCTCCCCTTCACATCCGCGTGCTGCTCTATCGCCTTTCCCCTGCCCGTGTCCTCCCGTGGCCGCCATACGAAATGGTTTGTCCGTGACGCTGATTATGGCCGCCTGGCCGGTGGGGCCTCGCCTGGCCACGCGGCCACATCATGCTGCGCCTGGTGCGTGCGTTCCCCAAACGATTTCTTGAATGATACCGCGGAATGTCGCCCCCTCTGAACGTCCAGGCTAGGGATCGAGGGCCGGAAATGTTTCCGGAAAAATATGAAATTTTTCCATATTTTTCGGAAAAATTTCCCAAGACATATTTTTCAATGCATGGAAAAATATATTTTGTTGTCTTTTTTAAGTGGTTTAGGCGGTTGCTAACAGCTTCTTCTAGTTTTTGGGGTGGTACGGATGAGAGAGATTAAACAATACAGTGAAATATATCATTAAAAACTCTATTTTATTGATGTTTTGTTTCACAAGTACTTTCTAACAATGAATCATAAAGAAAGTTTAAGTTTCAGTCTATCCTCCAAGCAGTGTTTCTTTGGCATAATCAGTTTTATGTCCTGGAAGAGTCGAATAGGTGGGCCTGTATCCGGTATCCGCACCTCTGCACTGAACTCAATAAATTCGCACTTGTCAAGCTCATCCCCCCCCCCAAAAAAAAAAAAACCACACAAAAACAAAATACAACTGACCAAACCGTCGCCCTATAGTTATTTCGGTTTCGTTCGCGTCATGGCGCACGCCGCGCGCATCTTTCAGAGGTGTTCGCTTGCGCTTTCATTAAAGACCTAGTCAAAATAACTGGAGTGAATAGAAA
>NW_026270335.1:5629-5994 GCF_000697945.3 Frankliniella occidentalis | reverse complement strand
AATCCTGTACCGAGTTAATATTTCATGAGATTTTTATGTCTTGGATTTTATAAGAATGTGTTAGACTAATTATTACTTCCCTTTAGAAAGTCTTAAGTGAAACTGTGTTCGGACCTTGTCTCTTCATCCCTTCGCATCCCAACCTGGACCGCTCAGCCACGACTACCACTATGATTTCCAGTAATGATCAAAAAGTTTCGCGTCTGTCTGTCTGTGTGTCTGTCTGTTCGCACGATAACTCGAAAACGAATTGAGCTAGCGACCTGGGATTTTCGGGGTAGTTTTGGGTCATAAAAAGACAGATCGAGTTCGAAGAAGAGCACTCTAGCTCGAAAATTGGATTTAAAAAAAATCAAAAACCACAG
>NW_026270335.1:0-659 GCF_000697945.3 Frankliniella occidentalis | reverse complement strand
GAGAACTGGAAAAGAAGAACAGCACGAATAACAAAGGGGCCTGTGATTCGTCGATCAAGTGGAGGGGGAGACCGGGCGACGAATCACGGGCCACTTTGTTATTCGTGCTGTTCTTCTTTACCCGTTCTCCGGAATACCTTATTTTAAAAAATTCTGCTAGGCCTTTTGTCGAGTCGAACCACAGACCTGACTCATACCAAAAACTCAGATCTCTGGGACACCTGGTTTTGAGTCCACAGGGGCTCAAAGTTCAAAAGTGGGCCAAAGTAGCCCCAGATGACGGTAACAGTGTTTCGTGAGCTACCGCGAAGCCTGTTACGCGAGACGTCGGGCGGAATGCTTCATAGGGTACTCCGAGGCTCGGCTAGGCCGGAAGTAGAAGAACAAAAAACGTCGGGCGCGGGGAGGAGAGGGGCTCGGCAGAGGCTGTCCCCGCCCCTCCCAGTTCCTACGGTTTTTGTTCTTCTCCTTCCAGTCTGGCCGAGCCTCGGAGTACCCAAAGCATTCCGGTAAAGCTGAAATGCAAAAGAATGCGAGCAACGAGAAAACGGAAGTCACCAGTTGAAAGCATTGCGATTTCCGTTTTCTTCTTCCCCGTATTTTCCTGCGTTTCAGAAAGAAGAAAAGCATGACTACCCGATCTGTTTCCTCCTGAACGC
>NW_026270334.1:5409-9187 GCF_000697945.3 Frankliniella occidentalis | reverse complement strand
TCACAAAAATACTCTTATTTAAAATAATATTCCAATGCGCCTCACCGTGTCGAAGTCCTGGTCACGGAGCATCCTAATGTACCGACAGGACAACAGACTGGGGCTGCTGCAGTTGAACGTGTCGATCGTGTCCAGGGCCGGGTCGGCGCAGTCACCCTCGGCGTTGAACACGGCCAGCTTGAGGCCCTTGGGGTCGCGGCCCACCGTCATGCCGAACAGCATGCACTGCACGACCGGCAGCAGCGTGAGGAAGGCCACCATCCTGCACAGCAGCGGGAGGCGTGAGTGGTGAGCGGGGTCGCGCCTGGTCGCGCCGTGCGGGTGCGCAACCCATCAGGCGCGCCGCAGAGGAGCGGGCGGAGGGAGTGTCAGGGCGACAGGACAGGGTGGTATTACCTCAACGTCAAGCACTCGAAATTAATTGGCAAGTATGGCAACTCGTAAAAAACAATACAATATTACAAAAATGTAGAAATTCACAAAAGGGATTACAAAAAAATATAACAAAAAATTGTGAGTTGTTTTCCGTTTTGCTGAAGTGTAGACTGTACTCACGGCAGATTCCTCCTCATCCACAGGACGTGCTTCCACAGTAGGCAGGACATGCGCGTCGAGGAGGGGGTGGGCGGCCGCTGGTGCGGCGGGGCCAGCGCCGGGCCTAGCGCCGGGCCTAGCGCCGGCCCGGAGGACTTGGCGGCGTGCGGGGACAACGTCACCAGCGGCACCATGGTGCGAGGCGAGCTGTGGTTTCCGTGTCCGTGCTTGAAGGCCTCCGGGCTCGCCGGCTCGGGCGGCGGTGGCGGCTCGGCCGGGTAGGAACTTTGTGTGTTTTGGTTGTTGTCGCGCGCCTCGACGACCTCCTCCGGGTCGTCGGGCGAGGTCCGGATCTGCAGGACGCTCAGCTTGAGGAACACGTCCTCCATGGTGGCGCAGTGGTAGCGCTCCAGCAGGCGGTCGGGAGCGTCCTCTGCCAGCAGCACGCCCTGCCGCATCAGGCCCAGCGTGTGCGCCTGCCGCGCCTCCTCGATGTAGTGCGTCGTGATGATGACCGTCGTCCGGCCGTCCGAGGTGATGTCCATCAGGTGATCCCATATCCTGCGAGATTGGAGGAAAAAAAAAAACAGATGCTAGAAATATTCAGAACGCTAACTGGAGATTTTAAAGCCCACTAAACAACATTGAAAAGATAAAAACAGAATTACAGAAAAAATCAGACATTTTAAAATAAACATTCTTCTTTAAATATTTCCCCAAAATTCTTTTCTGGGAGATAAAAACCCTTATGTGTACAATTAGGCGGAACCTGAAATCACCTCTGTCGCAAGACGGGGTCCACGCCGACGGTGGGCTCGTCCAGGATGAGGAGGGCGGGCTGGTGCAGCAGCGCCACGGCGAACGACACCCGCCTCTGCTGGCCGCCGCTGCAACAGGAGAGAGAGGGACGTCCCGGTAGTCTCATATTCATTCCATTCTCATTTCGTTCACCCGGTGTTCGCTCGGCTGCGGCTCGTCCTCGAGCACCCGTCGCTTGATTAATTGATGGTTACAGGACAAGCGGGCGTGTTTTGTTTTTTTTTCATCGTGGTTAATTTTTTTTTTTTTAATAAGCAAGGGAAGTGTGTGTTGCGGCGGAGTCCATATCTGCGCGACCCGTCACGCGCTGTCACGCGCTGTCACGGAGACGTCTGCAACGCCGCTTTTGTACGCTGTGTTTGCGAACCTGAGCTGGCCGATGAGGCAGTGCGCCGGCGGGAGGTCCAGGAACTTGAGCAGCGACGCGGACCTGGCGGCCAGCTCCTTCCTGGGGACGCCCGTCAGCCAGCCGAAGTAGCGGAAGGTCTCGGCGATGGTGAAGCCGATGTACAGCGCCAGCTCCTGGTATGTCAGGGGGGTAGTGCGTGAGACTGACTGAGTGTGTCGGACACCATGAGGAGGTGGCCAAAAATCTCAGGGGATTCCTACGGGATCCTTGGCCGTGCCCGCCATGGTGCCCTGATGGAGTCCATATTTTCTTTGGAAGCGGACTTTACCTGCGGCATGTACCCGACGGCGGAGCCGGGCACGCCGCAGCCGGGCGTCCCGGGGACCCGCCCCAGGGTGAGCACCTCGCCGGCGGTCAGGTGGTTCTGCCCGACGATGGACTTGAGGATGGTGGTCTTGCCGCAGCCACTCGCGCCAAGCAGGCCGTAGCTGCGCAAACAGGATGACAGTCAGCACAATGCATGGCACAGCGTGTGTGAGTTTTTGGACCAGGTTCGACGACCCTCCCCGGAGCGACTGCGCGACAAACGGGGACGCTCGCATGCAAAAGCGGCGGCGGCGGGGGCCGTTTTCTTTGGCGACGAAATGATTGAATGGGCTGAGGAGGTAGCGAGTCACGCGGCGGCATGGCGGCATATGGCAGTGACTGGCCACTACTGTGCGTGGCCTGGCCTGGCAATGACCTGACTCAAGCGGGAGCGTCCCGCTACGCTCCCACAGCCTGACCTGTCAACCCCGGGGCCATGCCGCGAGCAGGCGTGCTGCGTGGGAGGGTGCGCTTAGAAAACTGCCTTTATACCTCGAAGAAAATTCGTGTTTATTAATATTTTTAGCTCGGGTTTTAGCCCATGACTAGCTTGCAACCCGTACTTCTCGAAGTACTGCATGCGCAATACCAGAGACGAGCTAGGTACTTACATCGTGCCTCGCCTGACCGTCATGTCCATGCCCTTGATGACCATGTTAGAGACGGGCTTCCGAAACAGGGCCTTGTTCCGGTACTCCTTGTAGGCCTTGCGCACCAGCACGGCCGCGCTGTCGTCGTCCAGGCCGGGGAGACCGTGGTGGTGCAGGTGGCCCTGGTGGCCCTGGTCGTCCAGGTGGGCCTCCAGCCCCGCCACCCTCGCCCCGTCCGGGGCCATGGCGCCCGGGGACCTCCTGAAAGCAATACAGAGCAAGGTTCATAACAGATCCCAATTTCCATTTTTCATGACTTTTCCCTGATTTCCAGACCAAAATATCCTGATCGATCCCGATTTTCCTTGACTTTTATGATTACAATATGAGGTCAGGGTAGTAGAAATACAGTAAAAACAGGGCGCAAAAATAAATTCGTTATTTCTGAAAAACATGAAGAATAATGAGATCAGAATATTAGTAGAAGAATATATGCTCGCGTTACGCGAGTATCGCGTTTAATGCTCGCAAGCGGAGCAAGCGAGAATTTTTTTCAAATTCCAAATCTGTATCTTATGCTATCTCTAGTAGGACTACCTGGGTCATGGCCAGCATTTACCCACACTGGAAAGTTTTTCCTGACCCAAATTAAATTTCCCTGACTTTCCTCATTTCCAGACACCCCTTTTCTCCCTGACTTCCCTGACCGGTATGAACCCTGCGTAGGCATGCCGATGTGACGTGCGCGTTGCAGAGACAGGCTATCACCAAGGGTGGTCCGACCACGGCCTCACAGACGGTCCACCCACAGGGTGCAGGGGTAGATCGGCCGCCGCCTCCGATCCGGACTCGACTGCGCCGGTTGTTAAACTCCGAGCAAGGGTCCCTGAGGTTGCGAGGGAACGCGACGGTCAGAGACAAGTCGTAATCCCCTCTCCGTGCCCCCACTGCTTTCGTCCACGCACGAGGCGGCCACTTGCTTTTTAGCACTTCGCGTCTTGCGTGTCTTTTTCTTCTCTTTCGGTACCAGCGCACCCGGCAGGCTCTCAAACTCTCAAAGCGGCTTCTCCCTCTCCAGCTCTCCCGCCGGGCCTCTTCAATCGCGCATGAGACCCCCCCC
>NW_026270334.1:0-1841 GCF_000697945.3 Frankliniella occidentalis | reverse complement strand
GGGGCGGGGCGGGGCGTCGAGCGCGGCGCGGAGACTGTTACCGCGGTTACCTCATCCAAGCGTCGTCCCGAGCCGAGTCGAGCCGAGCCGAGCGGCTGCATGGCGTGGCGTTGAGCCGTGCCAGCCGTTTGGGCCGCGCCGAGCCGCTCCGGGTCCAGTGGAAGTAAGGCGGCGCGGCCCGGCCCGGGGCCCGGCCCGGCTCCGGCTGCCCGCATTGGGTCTCTAGGTCAGCGCCGTTTGTTGATCCCAGGGGACTCCTTCCACATGGTGTGCTGCTCTAGTCGCGTGCGATGCAGACGTCCTGGCCATCGTGCATACCACCAGGTGAGGTGGCTGGGTTTGCCCCACAGCACCATACCGCCCGTGGCGATGCTGTACCGCATCGCTACCGTGCGGGCGGGTTGCCTAATCACTCGGCCCGTAAGGCGCCACGGTGAGGGGCGATAGGCAACCCGGCCTCACGGGAGCACGCTGTGCGGCGCGGCAGTTCACGGGGTGGATGGACACCTGGTATTTGTCTGTGGACTTTAACTACCTGATCCCGCTCATCGGAGTAGTTTGCAGTCACAGTGTATCGTTATGGGTGGGTTGCCCACTCGTTCAGGGGCCATAGGAGGATGGCAGATGGTCCACGACGACGCCTGCATGCAGTACAGAACAAACCGTACAAACTTTGTGGATCACTCTTACTCACATAGGAGACGACTAGTTTTCTGTCACTCCGCACCGAACACCTTTCGTTTTTGTCCAGTTATCGCACAATTCGCGCTCTCCAACCAGAATCTCGCACTTCTCCTGAGGCGCCAGGTCACTTTGCAGGCAAATGTTTTCTTGGCGCCCGGAAATACTGCATTGCATTCTCGCCGAGCCCGTGTGTCCCGATAGCATTTTTTTCCACTCCCTTGCCCCCCCCCCCCCCGGCTCGACGCCACGACGACGATCGGCACGTCGCGCTAACAGAGCGCCGTGCGTGTAGCTTTGGCTCACGGCCGTCCCGGTCCCTCTCGTCGTGCTCGTTTTGACGAAAACTTGATACGAAAATTTCCAGTCATTAGCCGAAAAGCGACGACGCCGGGGGACCCACGTGACCTACATTGCCGAGGCGTTTTTGCGTACAAAATGTTCCTGCTGGTGTGAGCGGCGCAGCGCAGTCTGCAGGACAAGGGATCAACAGGTCTGCGCCGAGCACCTCGGGAGGCGGAGGCGGAGGCTCTGCGCTCTGCCATTAGCATGCCGACGGGCCTTCTCTATCGAATCTCCAGTCGTCGACATCGCCTCAGCCTGCTGTATTGGGCATCATAGGAAGCCGAGGCGACGTACACACAGCCCGCGACGTAAAGGTGCAGGGGCGTGGCGTGGCGTTGCGTGGCTCGGCGTAGCGTGGCGCGGCGTGGCGCGGAGTACGCTTAGCTACTCACAACAGCTCCCCGCACACTGCCAAGGTTAGGCGTGCGAGGGACAAAAGCGCCGGGCCGCGGGCCCCCTATTGTCTGCCGATTGGGACCCGATTGGGACCCGATTGGGACCCGATTGGGACCCGATTATTGGGGCCCGACTGAGCCGGGCGCGCCTGATTGATCACACTATAGCGGTCTGGTCACACTTGGCACGGCGTGAACGTGCCGGCCGCGGCGGGTCGGTGTGTGAGCGGATGTGGTGCGGCGGACGGGGGCTCGGTGACGGGGCGAGGGAAGACTCACAGCCTCTGGGGAAGTACGTGCCGGTGCAGCCCCCATGCACAATTGGCTTATGCGCGGAGCGATTCAGATATAAGTGTATAAATTTAAATTTTCTCCCCAAAAAGCACTTTTGAGATTTTCAAGATTTTAAAAGAAATCTCA
>NW_026270333.1:2011-5329 GCF_000697945.3 Frankliniella occidentalis | reverse complement strand
GGTGCTGTGGCTTGGCGTGGCGGCTGCAGTCACCGGCCGGACATCCGAATAGTGCCGAAGTCACCTGTGCGGGGGTCCGGCCGGGTCGGCGTTGGCCGAGAGCTACTCTCGCCACGCCAAAAAGTGCCGAACGGAGCGGGCGGACCGTCCACCCGTCGCCAGGCTCGGTCCGGGCGGCCACCCGGCCCGTTGACGAAGAGACGGGCCGGGCCGGGCGCTCTGGCGACAAGCACTCGGTGGCTGCCGGGCGGAGCCCGCCCGCCCGTTTGAGAACTCTGGTCTAGCAGCTAATGAGTCATTTCCGGTCGGTCTTGCTGCTCCGCTAGACCATCGGTGGAGAGTCAGAGAATTGTCCCCGCCGCGCGTCCTGCAACGAACTATCTAAACTGGGCGGTCGGGCGGGGGCGAGCGCCCGGCGGGGTAGGCCACTCGCACCGGCTGAAGGCGCTGCGGGCGCGCCTACCCCTCAGACTAACTGCGTACTAAATGTTGGTACTCTCGGTGGAATTGGCACGATATCGGGTGCGGCCAGCTGCAGAGGCCGGCAGGGCCAGGCGGCGGACCCACCCGGACCATCCGTGCTGGAGCCGCGCGGCATCCGGGCCGTCGCCTCCGTGGTGCTCCCCGGCGCCCCGCGGCTGGGGAGGGGCGTGGGGTCCACGGTGTAGAGAGATACCGAGGGGTGCCCAACTGTGCACCCCAAAAAATGGTTTCTTGATTCAAGTGCAAGCTGACACAAGATTAAATTCACTATTGAAACAAGGCAATATTGTCTTCTGAATAAGATTTTTCTCTTGTTCGAAAGAAAATATCACCTTGTTTCAAGAGTAAATTTGATCTTGTGTCAGCGTGCACTTGAAATAAGGAAAAATTTGCTTAAAACAAGAAACGATTTTTCTGGGTGTGGTAATCAGGTGTACACAGACTTGTTAATCACTAGTAATCACTGGTAATCCCTGGTAATCCTCACACTTGTGAGGGTCCTTTGAAAGGAGAAATTTGTTGATTTAGCCGTGAATTTTTGTTCACATCTTGCCTAAATGCCAACGCGCATGTTAATTCGGCAACCGGGCGTGGCGTAGCGCCGCGCGCCGCCCGCCCGTGCGAGCGAGAGAGACAGGTAGTCACTGTGCGAGAGAAGCACCGGTACGCGTACGCGTTGCCGAGCAGCGCGGCGGACGGCGTACTGGGTAACTAATAATGGGGACTGGGACCTCCCTAGGTACCCCAGTGTCCCCACACTCCCACAGTATCTCTCTACACCGTGGTGGGGTCGTACAGGGTCCCACACACACTCCGACACTTGAAACCTACAAGCACGGAGTTCGTGGAGTCTCCGTATAAACCCGTAGTTCCAGGCAGCTCCGTACAGACACGCAGTTCAGCGGGTCCCCGTATAACGTCGTAAGTGCTTGAAAGTCACTTCTCTGAGATATAGCGCTTCAAAGTTTTGGATTAACATTGCGCCTTATGGGTGGCTGGATCTTCAGACCAGAATTTACTTTTAAACTAATTGACATATCGAAATGCGGTTTTCGCTGATGGATAGCCCTTGGTTTCCTCTATCCGACGCACTTCATAACTCGAAATTTTCAAAAAACATAGTTACGACGCTATACGGCGGCCTTGCTGAACTCCGTGTTTGTACCGAGTCCCCGGGAACTGCGTGCTTATACGGAACCTCCACGAACTCCGTGTGTATAGGTTTCAAGTGCCGACTCGTCAGTCGTCAGTCCGTCCCCCGCGTGCCGCTGCCACGCCGAAGAAGAACGAAAACAACGACGCGGGTCGAGGCCGTAGTGTTCCGATTACCTCACTCAGAGAACTTGTGTGCAACTCTGAACTGTGTTCCTCTGCACAGCATTTTACTCTGACAAACAGCCGTGCTCTGATCTGGTAGTGGTCGCTTGTGACGGCCGCAAGTACAGACTCACTGGCAGGGCCTTGTTGTCGCCGTAACACAACGACCCGTGGAAGAGCAGCAGCTGGGTCATTCGTCTTCAAAGTCGTCTATAATCAGAGCGAGTGGGAGGCTGGAGGGAGACAGAGCGAGAGACGCGCGCTCTGCAGCTAGTCGGGGGTGGGGCGATCGCCTAACAGCGGCGGGGTAGGCCACCCGCTCTGCTGGCGAGCGCGGCGGGCGCGCCTACCTGGCAGGGGCGCCGGTTGGGCGCGGGGCGTTCGATGAGTCCGAGCCGCTCCTGCAGCTGGACCACGCAGTTGTTGCCACCGAGCAGGCTGCCAGAGACCTGATCCCTTCGCGATGGCAGCGGCGGTGTGTGGGGCAGTAGCATTAGTTCCGCCCAACACTTGGGAGAGAGATTAGAGAGCGGCCAATTGACCGATCTAAATATACCAAAGATTAACGAGGGGGGGGGGGTTCTGCCGTGGTCCCCGCGTGAGTGCAGCGCGGTCCACCAGCACCCTGAGGGGCGGGCGGCTGGCAGCGGCGGGGTAGGCCGCCCGCACCGGCTCGGAGCGCGACGGGCGCGCCCGCCTCACAGGGGCCCTGCCGGCCTGCCGGCGCAGACCAGACCACCTCTGCGGGCAGCCGATGCTCGCCGGACGCTCACTCCTCCTGCGACGGGGTCCTTATCAGGGCCCAGCTGATAAAGGAATGGCGGACCCAGCGGCGCGACGGCACTGCAGTCGGCGCTGATAGCCCTGGCGGGACGGGGGAATAGCGGAAGCCCAACGAGACTGGTCAAGGAAAGTCGCAACTCGAGTAAAAGTAAGTCTAAAAGGGATGATGCAAAGCGGTGAATGCATCCTCTGCGTACAGCCGCGCACACCTCCATCCATGTGATGTCTGCATCAGTCTCAGCAGGATAAAGTGTGCCGTCCCCTTTACTGGGAAACAATTGTTTACGCCAGGGTTGTAACGCCGTGTGGCTGAATTAGCCCAACGCACTTCTGTAGTTATATTGTGCCCGACGGGTCCCCAACTTCCAAAAGAGGTGTGCAACGAGTCGGCGAGTTGCCGCGGGTAACGCGCGAGTTGGGATCAGGTTTTTGAGAGTTTTGCGTGATTTTGACGCGATAGTTTTCGCAAGATTTTGCGAGTTGGGCGCGTATTGTACACAACGAGTTGGCTTGTGGGGGACCCCTCGGTTGTGCCGCACTCAGGAAGGCGCGCACGGCTTGTCTATCGCCCCTGTCCACGGTGCCTTACGCGCGGTGCAACATAACTACAGAAGTGCGCGGAGTTAATCAGCAACCTGGTATATTCTTTGAATTCAATCTATGTAACCATTTCAATCGTGAATATCTCTTTTTCGTTTTTGTTTTAGATGAAACTGCAGTGTGACATTTGTTTCA
>NW_026270333.1:0-1961 GCF_000697945.3 Frankliniella occidentalis | reverse complement strand
AAACGCACGGCACTGCAACGTGTATCTGTACGCCATCCATACGCTTCTGCACGCTACTGCAACGTGTATCTGTACGCCATCCATACGCTTCTGCACGCCACTGCAACGTGTATCTGTACGCCACCCACACACCATCCGTGCCTGCAAGGAGCCTGTGCGGCACGCCGCTCCAAGGGGTTCCTGCCTACCGCGCGAAGGTGTATTGATACAGGCTCCACCCGCCTTCGCACGCCGTCGCAACGGGTGACGAATACACGTTGAAGCGTCACTAATCCACACTGTACCCACCACCCAATCGCGTGCGGAGCGCGTATTCCTCCTGTATCGATACACCTTGCGCTGGCGTGAGCAAGGCGTGCACTAACGTGTAAGATCTCCGCCAGGGTATAGAATTAAGTGAAGAGTATTACAACGAGTGAGGGACTCAATATTAATCTTGCGTTTCTTTCCCAGCAAACTTTTCGCTGTATCACCGCCGTTGTCGTTGCCGTCGTTTTTAAGTCAAGGAAACAGCGCGCATCACCAGTTCTCATTGTCCTTCACAGGCCCTGCCGGCGAACCCACGCGACCTCCCCGACAACATCCCCCTGCTCCGACTGATTCAGGACAGAGTCGTACCACCCCGACAGCAACTGCAGCGGGGCGTGGACGCGGGCAGGAAGGTGGTGGAGGCGCTGCGGCTGGCGTTCCCCAAGGCCGTGAAGGCACTCAACCGGCAGCTGGATGAGTCGGTCGCCCAGCTCGTGCAGCTGGAGGAGGCCCTGGAGCAGCAGGTGCCGCAGTGTAAGACAGGAGATGGACGCACCTCACCGGAGCAGCTGCAGCTGGCCATGCAGCTGGAGGACAGCCTCCGCCTGCTCACCACCAACAAGTGCAGCGTCGTCACGGAGGAAGAGGATGGTGGATCCACCTGGAAGGCCGACGTGCAGCTCGGCGAGTTGGGCGACGTCTTCCGCCTTCTGTTGCTGCAGCTGCGCGCAGACGGCCAGCTGGCCAAGGTAAGCCACCAGCCAGGACGGCCACCTCTGTTGATCTCAGCTGTTTGGTCTGTTGTTTATGTGATGTCTTCTCGTCCAGGTTGACGACGTCGCTGGCCCCTCGTCCCCAGCCGCTTACGTGGGGCCACCAATGACAACCACCCTGACCATAACAGACAAAGATCTCTCTGAAGGTGGTTTAAAGGTGAACGACATCGTACGCGACAAACAGCGGTGGGAACATGCACGCTGCATAAAGGGCTTGAAGGGCAAGGGCTCGGATAAACTACTGCGTGTCCTAGCGTCGCACCCTGTGCACCTCGAGGAGCTCGAGTGCTCCGGTCCGGTAGAACCGAAGGTCATGGAAGAGGTACTCAAACTGACTTCACTCAAACGGCTACACATCGAAAGCGTTCAGAAGTGTGACGACTACCCGGACCTGCCGTTGCAGCTGGAAGAGTTCAGAATAAAGTTCCCAAGCGAGCGTCAGCTGCGCAGTGTGCAGCGCATGCCCGCCCTGCACAGCCTAACGGTGTGGGATTACGTTGGTCCCAATGTGACGTTCACTACCTCAGAGTACGGGACACTGCGCTGGCTGTGCGTGGCCCTCAACACTCTCCACAAGCCCACCATGCTCTCCCTGGTCCGCGCGCACGCCTCGTCACTGCGGGAGCTGCAGGTGTACTGCACCATCAGTGACGACGAACTTAATGGTAGCTTCTACTTCCCCGAGCTCGGCCGAGACCTCGCTGCTAGCGGCCTGCTGCACCTCAAGCGGCTCGTACTTATACGTCCGAAGGTCAAGTGCACTGATGTCGCTGGCTGCCTCATGCAGCGGCGCAACCTCCGTTCCGTCCTGCCCTCTTCCGTTGGGGTGGTTTGCGGCCCGTGTGCGGCCTCTGCTCTAGAGTGAATGTTTAAACTGGATACCTGCTGCATTGAGCAAGGAGCCTCTACGCCGTCCAAGACATGCCATACTGTCAG
>NW_026270332.1:3482-4320 GCF_000697945.3 Frankliniella occidentalis | reverse complement strand
CCTTTCAAGTACGACACCACGAACATGGTTTCATTCGAAATATCTTACATCTAAGTATCCTTTCTGTTATAACGCACAAGGGATCTGGGGAGCTACAGAGCTACATGAAATGTACACTGGAAAAACAAAGGTGTGATGTCCTACCTTTCCAGGGGCGTTAAACTCGTTTTAGGGGTGTTAAAGAGTATATTTTCAGTTTCTTCAAAATATTTTCTATATGAGCAAACCAATCACATTTTGAGATTCATTATCGCATTCCTCACAAAATTCTGCGTCAAACGAGCCTACATGTGATAGGGTTCGGATAATCGGTCAGCACATGAAGAGCAAGTCAAAAAGTACAAAAAATGAAATTAGTCTATGCCATTTTTGAACAGAACCCCATCATATGTAGGCTCGTTTGACGCGGAATTTTGCGTAGATTACGAAAATAGGTTTTAGAATCCAATGTTGTTCCATGGGAAAGAAATATTTCGCAAAAACAGGAATTGTAATGCCTTTGGAGCTTTAACGCCTTTTAAAGGTAGGATGTCCTACCTTTGTTGTACCAGTGTACTACAACTTCTACATACCAAATCGTAAAACGAGCAGCACGTATTAGTTTCGGTATGACAAATCATCGTTGATTGTACTGAGCAAAACCGTCTTCCTCTTCTGATATCGTAGGTGTTGTCCAAAAATAGAATTCCTTTAGTCATCCTTTAAAACTTTGGATCTCTTTGTTTGTTTGAATTTACGAAATCATTGGTGCAGGCCTTGCTTTGTGAAAGTAAGATGACATGACGTCCCCTCTTTTCCTAAAAGCACATTTTACTGCGGCCCACCCGCATTTCCAGCC
>NW_026270332.1:0-512 GCF_000697945.3 Frankliniella occidentalis | reverse complement strand
ATCTGCCGTCTGCCTCCACATCTGCTGGGAGCTTTTCAGGAATTTATTATTTATGGTTTTCGTGATTGATGGAGACAGCGAAAGTAGGGCGTGGCGCGGCGAAGCGCGGCGCTGCGGACACCCGGGGTTGATGAATACCACTTCTTTCCCGGTTCTTTCTGAAAATGAGAAGTTTTTTTTCCCCCCCCCTCATCCCGCTGTCTTGAGAATGTGGCGGCGGAGGCGATGAGGGATCTCATGCAGGGCCGGGAGAAGGAGGAGAGAGAGAGAGAGAGAGAGAGAGAGCTGGAGGCCGCACCACGAGCCGCCACGCCACCAACGCGATGCTGTGTCAACACATGGGCGTCCGCCACTGGAGACCGGGGAGCCTTTTGTGAAGCGAAAGGATACGATAAGCGATCGCTTGGTCGCCAAGTAAACTTCCCGGACAAAGCCGCAAAGAGAGGAGCAGTGGAAAGAGAGAGGGAGGGAGAGAGAGAGAGAGAGCGTAGAGGGAGGAGCAAAGAAGGGCA
>NW_026270331.1:1568-5302 GCF_000697945.3 Frankliniella occidentalis | reverse complement strand
CACACACACACACTCACGACGGGCGAGGGGACAGGATGGCGAAGCCGAGGGGGGTGTGTTGGGAGTTTGGTTTATGAGATGAGTCTACCCAGTGTAGTTCACCTGCTCAAGTCAGTGTCAGCAGTTCCTCCGAAACCAACGAGAGCTCCCTGATGGGTTGCAGGACGCTGCATGGATAATCCATTTTGGCCGTTTTGGATATCCACAGCATCTGGTGTAAACTTCGCATCCAAGAAGACGTCCTCGCCATCCGAAGCGTGTACGAGGGGTATTTGAAAGAGTCTGATGTCTGGAGTCCAGCGTGTTCTAAGCATCCAACGTATGGGCGATATCAGATAGCATCCACACGGGGCTGTTATGCATCCAGAGCGTCCACGGCATCCACAAGGGATAGTGGTGCATCCCGAGCGTTCCCAGCATCCACAAGGGATGGTGGTGCATCCCGCCGAGCGTTTCCAGCGTCCACAAGGGATTATGTTGCATCCAGAGCATCCTCCGTATCCACACCGAATTTTTGTGCGTCCAAAGCGTTCTCAGCATACACTCGAGTTTATGTTTCATCCAGAGCATCCAGTCCAACCGTACGGCGCCCAGATGTATTTAGAAGCGTTCCAGCTGCATCAAGAGCATCCAAGAATGCCGTACGTCTCCAAAAAGCATCCAAAATTGTCCGTATTGCATCCATAGCGTCTTAGCCAACATTACGGCGTCCAGGTGTATCCAAGCAAGTCCTACCTGCATCCGGAGCCTCCAGGAAAGCCCTACGTCATCTTGAAGCATCCAAGCGTGTCGGGAATGCATTCGGGGCGTCCAGCGCCACCGTACGGCGTCCTGGTGAATCCAGACATGTCCTGCCTGCATCCGGAGCATCCAGCATAGCTTCGCGATATCCAAACGTGTCCGGCTCGCATCCAGAGCGCCCAGCCGAATCGGACGTTTTTGGCACGCATCCAACGCGTCGATGGCATCCAAAGCATCCATGGCATCCATGGCATCCATGGCATCCAAGGGGGCATTGGACGCTAGAGATGAAACAAAAAGGTTTGCGATTGGCATCTATTGCATCCAAGGGAGCCATGGACGCTAGGGATGCAACGAAAAGGTTTACGACTTGCATCCATGGCATCCAAGGGGGCAATGGACGCCACGGATGCAACAAGAAGGTTTCCGAGTGGCATCCATGGCATCCAAGAGGACCTTGGACGCTAGGGATGCAACAAAATGGTATACAACTTGCATCCATGGCATCCAAGAGTGCCCTGGACGCCAGGGATGCAACAAATAGGTCTACAACTTGCATCCATGGCATCCAAGGGTGCCTTGGACGCCATGGATGCGACTCGAAACCTTTGTGTTGCATCCGTGGCGTCCAAGGCACCCTTGGATGCCATGGATGCAAGTTGTATACCATTTTGTTGCATCCCTACCGTCCAAGGTCCCCTTGGATGCCATGGATGCCACTCGGAAACCTTCTTGTTGCATCCGTGGCGTCCATTGCCCCCTTGGATGACATGGATGCCATGGATGCTATGGATGCCATGGACGCGTTGGATGCATGCATGCCAAAAACGTCCGATTCAGCTGGACGCTCTGGATGCGTGTCGGACACGTTTGGATGTCGCGAATAGGGATGCACGGGCCGGTAATGTTACCGGTAAGAAACGGTATTATACCGGTAAAATACCGTAATTTACCCAAGCCCGGTAAAATTGGTATTTTTGGTAAAATTGAAGTACAGTCTTTATAGCGAGTAACGCGCTACAAAACCAGCTGGTTTTCGTATGTATCGAAGATAATTGACGAGATACATTACCTGGGAACTTTGAACCCTCTCAGAAAATTGCTCTATGCACTAATCATGCTATATGATACGTTTTCGCAATGCACAAAATGATATACAATGGATTTTTAGGCATGAAGTATAGTTCTTGTTTTCGAGAAAATTTAGGAATTTTATTCCATTTATCACATTAAGTAAAGCCGTTTCTCTATCCAAGAAGAATGCTCTGCCTTGGAGAGCATTTGCTCTCAAATTTTACAAGAAGATTTTCTTCTTGATTCAAGAGCATTTGGTGCTAGTACAACTAAGTGCACTTGTTCTCGCCTCAAGAATGTTCTCTAAAATGTTCTCAATGCAAAAGCATAAATGGACTTGTCGTTATTTGAGAACATTTCCCTTAAATCGAGAAACGGCTTTTGTGTGTGCAACAATAAACAAATGCAGTGCCACATCAGACGTTATGTTATTGTAAAGCTTTCCAGCAGTTAAAGTGGCATTTATATCTGCCCAATTTTAATATATTCGGAAAGGAGGTGTGCGATATGAACACCGGGCTACGATTATCATTGCGAGTTTTAATTTCAAGAAGTGAAATCCGTTTCTGATATGTGGGGTGGCCTGGATAACTCGGAACTAGGATCGTATACCCTTTCTGCTTTCAGTGATAATATTGCAGAGTATCTGGATGCTATGTGCAGGTATGTGACAGTATTTTGTCACTTAAAGTCGGATACTGTACAGTGTCTGATACAAAAATAGCGAAATATCATTAAAACAGCTTTTTTATTAGAGAGTGGTCTGTTTAGGGGCCTAACAAAGACCGAAATCCAATTTTACCAATTTTACCGAAAAATACCGTAATTTACCGTATTTTACGTAAATTACCGGCAACTTTTAATTTTACCGTAAAAATGCAACACTAGTCGCGAAGCTATGCTGGATGCTCCGGATGCAGGCAGGACATGTCTGGATTCACCTGGATGCCGTACGGTTGGGCTGGACGCCCCGAATGCATTTCGGACACGCTTGGATGCTTCAAGATGACGTAGGGCTGTCCTGGATTCTCCGGATGCAGCTAGGACACTTCTGGATGCATTCCGAACACGTTTGGATGCTTTTAGATGACGTAGGGCTGTCCTGGATGCTCCGGATACAGCCAGGACACGTCTGGATGCACCTGGATATTGTGTTGTTGGGTAGGACGCTCTGGATGCATTCCGGACACGTTTGGTTACTTCTAGACGACCTAGGACTGCCCTGGATGCTCCGGATGCAGCTAGGACACGCTTGGATACACTTGGACGCCGTACGCGTACGCAGGATGCTCTGGATGCATCCTGGACACACTTGGATGCTTCTAGACGACGTAGGCCTATACTGGACTCTCCAAATGCAGCTAGGACACGTCTGGATACACCTGGGCGCTGTACGGTTGGGCTGGACGCGCTGGATACAGTAGGAACATCAGCTAGAAATACTACGGATGCCCTGGAGACAGTAGAGATCTCAGAGGGTGGATGCTAGAGATGGTCTGGTTGCAGTAGTAAACGGGCCCCGGATTCTGGGGACTCTATGGATGTAGTGCGGATGTGAAACGTGGATGCTGAGGATGTCGCAGACGCACTCGGATGGTACGGGTTGCTGTGGATGTCAACGGATGCTAGGAGACGCTGTACCTGCTATAGAGGCTCTGGAAGTAACGGATTCAGTTGGATTGTGGCTGGAGAATCCAACAGAATCCATTTTGGCCGTTTTGGATTCCAAATTTGTATCCTTGGATTCCAAGCCTGGACGTCCAAAGCACCCATCAGGGCTGAGCACAAAAAAGTTCGCGCATCGCATCTTTCGCAAAACAAGACGAAAATCCGTGCGATTCCCTCCCTCCCTGCTGACGGGAATCTTTGAGGGCGGATTGTGCGAGGTCGGGTGGTAGGAGTCGGGGAGGGTTGAGGGG
>NW_026270331.1:0-1518 GCF_000697945.3 Frankliniella occidentalis | reverse complement strand
GGGGTGGCGGCGGCGAGGAGGCATAGGCGGCGGAGTGCCGCCCTGGCGCGGGTGGCAGAAGATTATTGTTTGCTCTTCATTTGGAGGGTCATCAGCCGGGCCGGGCCGAGTACACCGCTGCGTTGCAGAAAGTCAGTCCAGGGAGAGGTTGGGGGGCGGGCAGGGGTCGGCGGCCGCTCCCGGCAGAGCAGGTCACTCGGAGGCACGGCTATTTGCCTTGTGTGCAACTTTAACGAGAACCCCTCGACTTGCTGTTGGACTGTCGATCCTGTTGGTTCTCCCGGTGCTGCCCGCGACTAACTTACAATACTGGCGATGTAAGCCGCGCTCCAACATGAGTATTTGTATTCGGATTTCCTCCTAAATCTTGAGGCGACTTTATATGACAGAGTTTCGTAGTATATGTAGTAAAATCATTGCGTGTTTATTTGCCGAGGTTCTATTCATTTTTCGTATTCCTCAAGCTTGACTCGGGACTACTTGACTAGTGCGTCCGTCCTCTCGGAAAAAAAGAGTTCGTTGACCCAACTAACGTTTGTTAACATAGACAACAGATAAGTTTTAGTTGCAGGAGCAAACAATTTGCTATGTGAACCAAAATTATTGTTTGTTCCTGCAACAAAAATTGTCTGTTATGTTAACAAAAACGTTAGTTGGGGGAACGAATTCTTTGTTTTCGTTCTCGATCTTTGCCATTACCCTGACCCGACCCGGCTCCAGTCGGTCCCGCCGCGCTGCTCCGCTGCTGCTGACGCGGTGTTTGGAGAAATTCAACTTGCGCCTAAGTTTGCCCCCTGCACCCGATACCTGTGAAAACGGAGCCGGGGCGCCGGGCTGGCTCCCGAACGGGGCCTCCTCCGGTGGAGCCTGAATGGTCCCACTGGATTAAACACGGCGACGGAAACCCCCGTGGTTCGCGGTAAGTCTGGTGGACTGCTTACTTTCACGGCACTTTCGTGCAAAAAGCGTTCTGATAAAGATGTAAGACCTGTTTGCGTGATTTTTCTTGTTCTTCTGCTTTCTTGTTCATATAAATGCTTCATTCACCATCTCGCTGTAGAAGGCATACATAGAAATATAGAAATATAACAAATTGAGCTAATAGGACTAATTGAGCTATACTGTACTGGTCGTCGCGCTCTATGCTCGCAAGGAATATGACTCCTACTCTTACAGTCTAAAGCGGAATCACTCAAAGTAATGACCGACTTTGCAGCGAGCCCTCTTGCCCTAAGTCGCATCACCTCCGCAGGGCGCCGCTGCGCGCCCGGCCCCTTGACCGCCCCCGCCTCACGGCAGGCACGCATTGTGTAACATTTCAGTCACGTGTAAACATTTCCGTGGGCTCTCATCCCGTTTGTTTGTGGGGTAATTACCTGCCTTGGGTTGGGTAAAGCACCCCAACCACCCTTACCCCCCCCCAACCCACGAGGAGAGAGGGAGGGTGGTGGGGGGGCGGAGGGGCGGAGGGCCGGCACAGGACGGGTGGGTTGGCAGGGTCATGTCGTCCACAGGCAC
>NW_026270330.1:1513-4068 GCF_000697945.3 Frankliniella occidentalis | reverse complement strand
GCCGTATTCGTACACTGTACCGTGTAAATCCTGGGCTTTCCGGTGCTACAGCAACACTGTACTACGCGCTCTGTACCCTAGGTGCACTGATTAAGAGCGGCATCTACAGTAACGCTGTAGTTCGTTCTGTATCAGACTCTAATTTTTTGCAGTGTACGGATAAAAAGTCTCCAGCGATGACAATATTGTGTTGTTGAGATAAATTTTGCAAACAGAGCAACCTCTCGAAACACCCGCTTTTTGGTCCCTCGGCGCGGGGGGTGTTTCGCACGCGCTCACACCGCAGCAGTGCCCGCCGCGGCTCAGATCGAAACAGAACGGGCTTTACGACTGACTTGCAGATGGCAAAAGGCTAAATTTAACACGAGAGTGCGTCCATGTTTGCTGTGTCTGCGGCGCTGGCGCGCGCGCACACACTGGCTTGTTCCGTGCGGAACTCGGTGGTGTTGGTACAGCCAGCCTCCTCGTCCTCATCAGCGTCCTCCCCGCGTCTAAATGGGTTTCAGAGAGACGCCATGGAGTTGAAGGTGTGCTGCCGTTCCCATACCGACACCGCCGGCCCGTTCGAAACGTTCCCGACCCGTGCGAGGGCCATAGGCCGGTTATTGCAGAGGGGAAACCTCTTTCACCAGATGGACCTCATCAATGAGCATATCGACCTGCCGCTAGCATTGCGTAAGGCGCCAGAAAAAGAATCATTCATCTTACTTATGGGTTACGATACAACATTACGTTGCACGAGAGCATATCGAAAAAAAAAAAGGATGCTGGAGGCACATATGAAGGCTATGTAGCTGGCAACGGGCTCGGCAGCTGGCTGAAAGTTTTGCAGCTGGCTAAAGGCTTTGCAGCCGATTCAGGGCTTTTTAACAGGCTGAAGGTTTGGCAGCTGGCTGAGGTCTTTGCAGCTGACTGAGGTACCTTGCAGCTGGCTGAAGACTCTGCAGCTGGATGCTGCAGCTGCCGCGGGAAGTCGAACACGAGACCCACTGACCCGCACACGCCCGTGTCGAGAGGCGCACTTCTGCGACGTGCCCGGCCGGGGATCCGCCCGGTGAACGGGCCGCAGTACTTCTAGGGGGCGAATGCAACCGCCCGGTTGTCACGTTCGCGTACTTTGCACGGCGTGACTGTCACGCCGTCGGGGAAGTAGTGACTCATCCCGCCAGAGTCACGTGACTGTTCCGAACTGACGCGAGGAGTATATGAGGGGGTTAAGGAGAGGGGGGTGGGTGGGGGGTAGAGATGGGAATCGGCTCAGGGCGCTAATTGATACTGGCAGGCTGTCAGGTGAGGCGCCCACCGGACGTGAGGCTAGCGCTCCGCTCCGCGCTGCTCTGGCGCCCTCCGCGGGGCAAAGGGCCAGGTAGACCAATTAGGCCAATCAAGCCAATCAATAAGCAGAGCGGCCCGTCGAGGTGGTGTTGGGTGGGGTTGGGTGCCGACGAATGATGCCGAACGATGCAAGATTCCAATTTTCTTACCTCCTAATTTCTGTAGCAGCTGGATGTATCGATGTATCTGTCCGGCCAACCTCCGGGAGTCACCCGAGGGATACTCAAAAAGTCAGTGTACACTTGTACACCCTCCAAACAATAAAGGAAAAATCAGTGCAAAAAAGAAGAAAAAACAGGAAATTTGGTGTATACTGTTGAATTTTTCGCGCCCCTTGGCTGCCCCTGCCCGGCCCGCCCCCAGGCCCAGGAGTGCCCAGGGTCGGCTCACGTTTACCTCCTGATCCATCAGGCCACTACCACGCCTGGGGGCGGCGCGGTGGGTCACTGTCACGACGGAGCCGGGTCGGAAGCGGGGCGGAGCGCCCATCAAAATCAATTTCAAAAAGCGTTTGTTTTGTCGATGCATGAGGGAGCAGGCCGTTGCTTTCCCTTCATGCTCAATCGGATCCCAAAAGCTAATGACGGTCTAACAAGACGTATCAACAAGGGATACCTGAAGGTAGAGATGCATGCACATCAAACCTTTTTCAAAGTCCTTATATTTTTCATCCATTTTTAAAAATCTTTGGCCTCTGAAAAAAATATACTCCAATTCATAGTTCTCTGGAGTATACTTCCCCTGACAGTGCTATCAAGCGGCGCGCGCCGTGTGGTCCCCCGCCGGCCTGCGGTAAACAGCGACAGATCGACGTGTAAATACTAAAGGAGAAGAAGAAAGCTTTCAAGGCGCGGATAAACACACCGGGCCGCGCCGGGGCCACGTGCAGTAGTGGGTGCCGCCGACAACAATCATCGCTTTCGTAAACAAGGCTGCGGTATGAGCTGTCCGAGACGCAAGGAGTGCGTGTGCATGAGAGTGTGTGTGTGTGTGTGTGTGTGTGTGTGTGTGTGTGTACGCGCGCGCGCGCGTGTGTGTAAATCACCTGGGCGGTCATCTCCGCGCGGCGCTAAACGCAGCCGCGAAAGCAGAGAGACATTACTAACGGACGCCTAGTTGAGTCTGTTCTGAATGTGTTGAGAGGGGGGTGAGGAGGCTTGCATTCGCAGACGGTGCGCGCGGCCGCGCTGACATGGGTCCTTTATACCCCCTCCCCCCCC
>NW_026270330.1:0-1463 GCF_000697945.3 Frankliniella occidentalis | reverse complement strand
GACGGCCGCCGGGCCGCCGGACCCGGGATCAATATGCACCGCCTGGCCAGCCGCCAAGCGCAGCACGGCGCAGCGCAACTGTGGCATGCGCCCGAAAACCACGAGGCGCCGCTCACAACCATTGAGGTGGTACCCGAAACACATGAGGAGCAGGTCGAAACCCTCCGAAACCATTCAGGGATCGTCCAGAAAGTAAGTCCGTCTGCTTTCCCCAGATTCATTCGGGGCGGATTACAGGAGCTCGGCGCCTGTGAGACTCAGGATAGGCCACCCAGCGGTGCACGCATGCACGGCAGAAGATGTTGCCTACCTACCAGGCGCTCTGAGAGCTTGCATGGTCTAAACATTTCAGTTTCAAATCGTCTTTTCTGGATGACCCCGTAGGTAGCGCCGCAAACCAAGAAGCCATAAGGCGGAGGTTAAAACCATCAAAAATTGACGCCAAAAACCATGAGGCAAAAACTCCCCTCCCCCCTCCTTCGAAAAAAAAGTTATTTATTTTTGAAAATAACCCGCAATGCAATCGGACAGCCGGGCAGGTCACGCCGCACACGCCGCGGCCGGGCGAGCAATGACCCCTGCTCCTGCTGCTCGAGGATGGGGTCTTTGCTCGGATTCGGATTGCAGAAAGCATCATCGGCCAGCCATCACCATCAGCCCATCTGCAGACGAACCAATGAATGAAGAGCGACGTGATTACAACGAGAGCGTGGCGCGGGGCGTGGCGTGGCGGAGGCCTACAACACCCTCCTCCTTCTGAGGGCGCTGCAACGCGTATCGGGTGACATTGCTGCACAACGAAACGACTGCTGCAGCTGCTGCTGCTGCTGCTGATGTTTCGAATGAAACAGGGAAAGCTGTCAGCGCGGCGGCTCACGCGGCTCACGCTGCTGTCACCGCGGCCCGTCCCGCCGCTCATGACGAGGCGCTCAGCGCCGCTCAGCGCCGCTCAGTGGGCAGATGGCTGTCCTTGGGGTGCGCTAGACTAGAGCGGGCGGAGCTGGCGAGCCCCGCGCACCCGCTGCAGATGGATGGGGAGATTGTCCACGACGTCCCGTCCCGGGCTCGGGGCGGGGGCGAACGGGTTGCGCGGGCTCGGCGACGACGACGTGTTGGGCCTCTCACGCGCTCACGGGGCCGCCGCGCTGAAAGGCGGCGGGGCGGGCGACGCGTCGTCGTCGTTGGGGTTTGAGGAGAGGAGGAAGTGTCCGGCGGACGGGCTTAAAGCGAACAGGATTAGGCTCTTAGCTAGAGCTGTGCGAATTGTTCGATATCGAATCGAATCGAATCGAATCGGCCTGATTCGAATTCGTTCGATTTCGAATTTGCCTGATTCGATGTCGAATAATTCGAAATTTCGAATCGGGTTGGTTCGACATCGAATCGCATTGGGGTGTAGTGTGCGGCACCCGCTCTATGCCCGCACTACACGTTGTAAGTCGTCGAACATCCACGTTACAGAG
>NW_026270329.1:2199-4104 GCF_000697945.3 Frankliniella occidentalis | reverse complement strand
CCCCTCCCCCGACGCCCCCGTGGCCTCCTCCGCCGCACTGCAGCTGCACTCGGGCAGCGCGGCGCCAAGCAGACAGTCGGTTGCATTCCCCGTGGCGTTAGAAGCACCACTTTGCGCGAGTCTTAGGCTCACCCCTGCGCCAGTCTGCCCCGAGAGTTGCCACTTTCTCTCCTGCCGCAGCGGCAGGGAGCGCTGACCTACGATAAAGTGGGGCTGCACCATGAAGGTCTCTCCGCCAGCTCTCTTGTTTTATTTCCACTATAGACCCATCCCACCCTCTGCTGCCTCCCCACCGCAATGGGTCGAAGCATGAAGCAGCACCGAGGCATGCTCTCAGAGTTACAGTCGTCGCCTGCGGATTTATGAAATGTCCGGGGGGGCGGGCGAGAGGAAGGGACGGGCGAGGGGCGCTAGGACGAGGTCTAGAGTCTGTACAGAAAGGGGAGGGGGTGAACCGTGTCAAGCGACGGCAAGGTCGACTTAAACGACTGCACCCCTCCCCCTCCACCCCCGCTGCTGCTCGTCTTGTTGCAATCCCCGCCCCCTAACACAGGCAAGGCGACACGCAACTTCACACGCCCAGTTAAACTCATTACAACAGTTGGATTTCAATTTCAATTTCGCTTGCAGAATCCGAAACGATCCGATCCAGTTTGGAGCGCGTCGTCGTGCGGTTGCCTCGACCCGGCACGTCCTCCTAGCCCGTCCCCTTCCCCCCTTTCCCAACCTCCAGGCGCTGAAATGAGCTAAAGTTGGCAATATATCGCGAACATGAAGCCGCCACCGCCACCGACCCTCGAGATGAATATGCCAGTCACACACTCCACTGCTAAACAGGGCAGGAGGGGGTGGGGTGCAAGGCGGGTTGCATTTCGTTACCCCCACCCCCGAACCTCCCCGGCGCTATTCTCTGCTCTCCCCGCGCGGCCCCCCTCTCGGATATGAGTACATTTAATGGGCTATATGACGACCATCCCCCGCGGGGCCGTCCCTTTACGGCGCCCGGCTACAGTCGCGCTGGGGTAAGCTCGACCGCACCACCGCCCCGGGGCAGAGGCCTGCGAACGGCGCAGCCTCGGCGTAGCCTCCCGGGCACAGAGGCCTGCGAACGTCGCAGACACATAACCTCCAATCGCAAAACCGTACGACCAATCACGATCAGAGCCTCAGCTGCGCGCCACCGCCGCGCCGCAGAAACGTCTGCCATAACAATAAACCTGGCTTCGGCGACGACAAACCCTGGGGGCTGCGCACGCTTGCGCAGCGGCCACGCCCGCCGCTGCTCCGCCGGCCGGGCAAAGGCGAGAAAATAAACGGAGGCGGCGTCCGTCGGGTGGGCCGAGTGAGGGCGAGAGAGGGTGCGCCGAACCGGGCCCGGGCCGGGTGAGTAGTATTTGAACCCGAGAGCCCCGACGTTAGGTGCGCGCTCACCTCTGCCTTTGCGCTTCACACCCATGCGAGCCTCTCAGAGGGCCCTTTGACCCGAACCCTCTCTGAAGGGCACGGCAGGGCTCGGCGCGAGGCCGGAGCAGCTCACCTGCTGGGAGGAGGGGGTTGGGCAGGGCCCTAAAAGGAACCCGTCACGCTGTCACCTCGTTTTCGCGAGAGAATTTTGCCGCGCTCTTGTTTAATGTTTGATGTCTCTCTCTCACCCCTATCCACTCGCCGTGCTCACTGTGCTCTTCCCATTTCGCCACCCCTTCCCCCTCCTATCACCCCCACCACCCTACGCTCGCCTGCTGGCAAATGTTTCCTTTTTCACGCGCGCGTCCCCGCCCGGTCCCCCGGCGGTCCCTCTGCGCCGCGCCGGGCCACGCCGCCGTCATAGCGCTCGCCCCAACACGTCCCAGAAGACTGTGTTTATCTCACTCGCCCCCTCCCCGTCTCTCTTTCTCTCTCCCTCTC
>NW_026270329.1:0-2118 GCF_000697945.3 Frankliniella occidentalis | reverse complement strand
GGCGGGCGCCTCAGAGGAAACAATTTGTTCTCCACCACGACGATGATTGGGGGAGGGGCGAGGAGAGGGAACGCGCGCCCTGGGAGTCTGCCCCGTGTTCGCCGCCGGAGCTGTTGCCCTCCGATGTTGCTACTGAACCAACAAAGTGCGCGTGTGCTACACCAATTCACCAATTCCACAATAATTCTTCTCTCTCTCTCCACAAACATCTGAGTGCTGACCGGGACGCGTCTCCGAGTCTCGTCACTCTCACACAGCTCACTCGCAGTTTCACGAGCCGTCGTCACCCCAGTGCAGCATCGTTCTCGCGCGAAGCCCCTCCTGGCCCCGCCGCCGCGCGGCTCCCCACGGTCAATAGAGTCCGACAGCTCCCCCTCACCCCAGATCCGATCCGCCCCGCCGTAGAATCCAGTCCAATGCGAGACGATAATCCCGTGGAGACGACTAATCCGCGGAGATGATTTTGTGCGGAATAAGTACAACTGCAGACCGGAAGCTATACTCCCCCTCGTCCCTTTCCGGCGAAGGGGAAGCTGCCGAGAGCGGAGCTTATCCCCGCAGCGACGCGGTCGTGTAAAGTACCCCTATCCATTGCGTTAAATAGACCAGTAGTGGAATGCGCTAAAGTATCGATCAATGGTAAACAAAGCGGAGACGACTAACCGGCATGCCGAATTAACTGCGGGTTGAGAGTTAACGGGAAGGTGGGCTCGACTAAACCGATTAATCGCACTACTCATCCGAACTCGGCGAAACTAAAAACGATTCAACCTGAAACGTGATCCATGAGTAGTCGGTGTGCTCATTCTTTTCTCCCGGCCCACAGGCGACTCGCTGACGAGGACGACGAGCTGTCCGAGGTGCAGCCGGACGCGGTGCCGCCAGAGGTGCGCGAGTGGCTCGCCTCCACCTTCACGAGGCAGTTGGCCACCCAGCGGCGGAGGCCCGACGAGAAGCCCAAGTTCCGGTCGGTGGCGCACGCCATCCGGGCCGGCATCTTCGTCGACCGGATCTACCGGAGGGTGTCAAATGCGGCGCTCATGCAGTTCCCGCCGGAGGTGGTGCGGGTGCTCAAGGTGCGTGTTCGGCTGGTTCAGCTTCCGCCCCACCCTTGGCAGTGGGACGCTCTTTCTTACTAGGCGTGTCGTCTACATGCTATACAGAGAGGTTACTCAGTTTCTTAACGCTCTGGTTGCAGACGCTGGACGACTGGTCCTTCGACGTGTTCGCCCTGAACGAGGCGGCGTCGGGTCAGCCAATCAAGTACCTGGGTTACGACTTACTAAATAGATATGGTATCATCCACAAGTTCAAGGTGGGTATAACATTAAGAGCCAAAAATAATATGGATGGAGAGCGTTGAAGGAAGAGTGACCGTCATGTGTCTGTGCCGCGCAGGTGCCGCCCACCGTCCTAGAGACCCTCCTCGGCCGGATCGAGGAGGGCTACAGCCGGCACAAGAACCCGTACCACAACAACCTGCACGCGGCCGACGTGGCGCAGGGCGTGCACTACATGCTCTGCCAGACGGGGCTCATGGTAACGCCCGCCTGTCGCCTTTCCTTCCCCCCGCGGCGCGCCCGCTGCGGCCTATACCGCACGAATGCACTAACACCTCGCGTCTTTTGCAGAACTGGCTCACGGACTTAGAAATATTCGCCACCCTGTTAGCGGCGATAGTCCACGACTACGAGCACACGGGTACGACCAACAACTTCCACGTCATGTCCGGGTCGGACACGGCGCTCCTCTACAACGACCGCGCCGTCCTCGAGAACCACCACATCAGCGCCGCCTTCAGGTGAGTTGCGGCCTCGGCGGGGGGTAGCGACACCCCTGCCGGGGGCAGAGCGGGGCGGGGGGTAGCAACACCCCCGGTGCCGGAGCGGGGAGTAGCGACGCCCGGGCCGCTGGGGACGGTGCGGGGGTAGCGACTCCCCCAGGGGCGGGGCGGGGGGTAGCGCCCTCCACGGTGGTCATCGACCGTTTGGTAGGGCAGTCAGAAAATTTCAGTCTTTCCTCCCCGGTTTAATGGTCCGAAATTTTTAGCATATTAGTTTCAATTATTGCCACACCGTACTTTCAAAATATCAGACCCCGGACAGGGAAGGTTAATTT
>NW_026270328.1:2585-4744 GCF_000697945.3 Frankliniella occidentalis | reverse complement strand
CCGTCTCCTCCTAGTCCGCCCCTGAGCTGGGCCCCGCCCGCAGCAGCGCCCGCACCCCAGTGGTGATGGGCCACACACCTCGCGCCATCGCCACGTCACCGAGAGGACACGTTCATCATCATTACCGGAGGATCACGCCCCGCCGCCGCCCTCACCACCAAAGCCTGCCCAGCGTCACCACTGCAACCCTACACGGGCAGGTCTGCGAGCGATAGCATGGAGCAGGACGATGACGTGTTGTCGGGGGCTGCTTCAATGGTGCCGAGTGGCGTGGCGCGGCGTGGCGTGGCGCAGAGAGACCCTTCCTTCCATTGAATCGCCAGGATAATACCTGGAGGTCAGGTGCGAAGGCAACACAACACACTATACACAGGCGCGGGGGTGGGATGCAGGCAGGTAGAGCAGCAGCGGCAAAGCAGCTGATGTTTATCGAAGGGGTGGATGGAGAGAGAGTCAACTGGCCGACGGAACTGTCACGTATTTCTCTCCTCCCTAATGAAGTCGCGCCTCGACGACGCTTTGCTTTCCTCTTTTTATTTTTTGTATTTCGCCCCTCGGTCTATACTACTCCTGCTTCGTTCAGAAATGCTATTTTCGTCGCGACATTATACATATATTTTCAGCCTTGTTAAATCGACGATAAAACTCTCGGGTCTCAAGTATTTTTAAGTGAAGCTCGTAATGACGGTGGAGCGTGTGAGACATACATTTTCCAAGAGAGTACCTCTTTAGTCGCCCCCCCCCCCTACCTTTCCTCTACAAAAGGAGTGAGAGATGAGGAGGGAGGGAGGAGGGGTCTCAATTAAAGTACCGAGCTGAGTAAAATTGAAAGCCGCGGCCCGAGGGGAAGGTTGGGAGGGGGGGAGGGGTTCAAAAGGCCGGGCCAGGGCAGCATTGCGGCTTATTGTTGCCTCGCTGGGACCCACCGCGGCCTGAACCATAACCTGACCCACTGTCTCCTCGCAGCCGCGACAGCGAAAGTATCGCCCGCGGGGCCCCTTGAATGCCCCCCCCCCCCCTCAAGTGCCCTGGAGCAGTCTCAACCTGCTGCTCCTAAATCCTTCCAAAAACTCTTTACACCCAAATGTTCACCCTTTCTCGTCCTCCTGCCGCCGCCGCCGGTGCATCCGCACCACGCACCACGACGTCGAGGAGGAGGAGGTTGGGGGACAGGGGGAAGGACTGCTGGCCGCGCCGTGTCGAGCCGCCCTCCTCCTCCTGTTCCCCTTCCTCCTCCCCGACCCCGAGTGCTCCCTTCCCTTCCCCTCCCTCCCCAGTGTGAGACCAGCAACCGAGCCGGCCGGTCGTGCGTCGCGTCCGCCGACTCTTCGACGCCTCCGCCTAGCACACGCTCCGCGAACCGAACGGACTTGCGGTGCGACGACGCCTTCCGAAAACTAAGTCGCGCAATCTGAGTTTGCCATTCCGAGAGATACGTACGGAAGGACCGCGATACCGTTAACGCGCGCCGCGAGCGAGTGTTGTGTTGTTGTTGGATACGCCCCTCGTCTGCTGCTGCTTGCCGTTGTGTTGATGTTGATGTGTGTAAGTTTGGAGCGGCCGGTGCAGCCGAGAGCCCCTCCTGCTGTTGTTGTTGTTGCGAGTGGTCAGCGCAGAAAGTGGATCAACACACACACACACACACACACATCCAGATACGCCCACACATTCACAGGCACGCACCAACACAGGCGCGCACCTATTGTCGTCTGCAGGCGGGGCGGGCGGGTGGTGGTTTGTGCCGCTTATCAAGGACTGCCTTGTGATGCTGAGTGTTTCCGCGGTGCGTTCGTCGTCGGCCTGCTTGCTTGCTGCGGTTGCGACCGACCGGGCCGCCGCAGCAGAGGCTGAGTGAGCCGTTTTCTCCCTCTCTCTCCTCCCACTCACTAAGTATACTACTTCCATTGCCGTTACCGTTTCTGCCATTCCGCAGCATTGCTTCGAGTGGGAGCTCTTGTGCGAGTAACGAAACGCGAGGAAAAACTGCAAATGACGGCGCTGCGACTGCGTTTGTGTTTGGGCCGCGGCGGCAATGAATGAGTGAACTGCTCCGGCAGGAGAGCGGGGAGAAGGGGGAGGGGCAGGGGCTGTTATTGTCTCAGCGCCTGGCAACATTCTCTTCACCCCTCCCCCATCCCCTAAATGCGTTTCTCCCTCCC
>NW_026270328.1:0-1561 GCF_000697945.3 Frankliniella occidentalis | reverse complement strand
GTTTTATTTTTTCCAGTTTTTCTGGAAATATTTAAATATTTTCCGATTTTTCTCTGGAAAAGTTAATTTTCCGGAAAATTTTTGGACTTAGAAATCTCTGCTTGGGTGTCCAGTCGTTCTCCTGCCTCCTGTTTTGGGAGTTCCGCTGTGACTTGGTCTTACCCTTCGACGATTATGTGGTGGAGATACACTCTTCTTCAGTAGTGTGACCACCAAGTAATGCTTTGGGTGCAGACGCACCGCCCCTGGTCGAGGCCTTTGCCGCACACCGCGGCCGATGACGGATGCTGCCCGTCCGTCCGTGCCGTCGGCCACATGATGAGTTTGAAGGGCGCTTTCCTTGCCTCGCCCTCCTCGGCCGGAAGGCTATTACATCACGGCGGGGGCCGCCGCTGGGCCTGGGGCCTGCCTGGGCGGCGTGGGACTGGACGGCCCCTTTCATTTCAAGGGCAGGGAGGGTCCAAGGGCGAGCCGGCCCGGCCCGGCCCGTCCTCGCTGTCCGTCCATCACTTTCACAACGGGACCCTCTCCTTCCTTCCTGAGGCTAGCTGTCCACCGGCTGTCCCGCGACGTGCAAACGCGCGTCGTCGCGCATAGTATGCGCCACACTGGCCACCACCACCCACCACCTTTACTGGCCACCATACCGTCCTTTACTAGAGGTGCATACGTTCACCAATTTTTCTGTTTTTCCTCGATCATTATTTTTCTGAATTTTCTGAACTTTTCCTGATTTTAAAAAAATGATTACACCTTGATTTTCTATCGATTTTTTTCGTGATTTGTTTTGCGGGGGGGGGGTGTACAGTGATTTATTTGAGTGAAGTACCCGTCCTGCCTCCTGGGTGTACAAACTGTCGCGTTCGTTGGGGATGACGCCACATGAAGTGCGTGTCGGACGCGACGCCTTGATTGGAGGAGTGTGGGGAGCCAGCAGGATCCGGACGGAGGTATGACGAGGCGCGGCGCCACGGGCCACACGGGCTGAGCGGAGAAAACGGGCTTCACTGTCAGGAATGACGTGCTGTTGCTGGATGCCTCCGCACTACTCCCACCCTGGACGAGCTTCCTGTGCCGTCGCCGCCGCCGTCGTCGGCGTTAGGTTCAGGACACTTGGCCACTTCAGGCGCGAGGACCCGTAGAAGTTTTGGACGTGAAACCCTATTCTGCGGCGGTGTGCTGTTCGATTGGCTGCCATGGGTGGTTATTTTCGCCAGCGCGACGGCTCAGCAGGGGCTCAAATGCATGTGCGAATGCCAAGGATAACTGCTCGTGGAGTAGGAGGAGGGGGAGGGGGGCGTGCCTTAGACCATAACAAAGCCTGTAACGGAGGCGGGGGGAAGAGGGGGGGTAGTGATCCATTGCTTGGCAGATGTTATTATCACGGCTTTGCTCGCACCGTTTGAGCCCTCGGCCACGACTGGCAGGACGACGGGGCGGGGTTATAAGCGAGGCGGGCTTCGAGGCGTGAGACTGGCATTTGCATCCAAGGAGGCGATTAAAGGATTGTAAAACGGCCCCAGAATCGTCACCCACAACGATCATGTGACTGGTTCGCCCC
>NW_026270327.1:2050-3669 GCF_000697945.3 Frankliniella occidentalis | reverse complement strand
TTGGTTGACTCGTGAACTCCAGCGCACAACAAGGCCGAGCGCACCTCGAGCGCACCCAGGGCGCACCTCGAGCGTACCTCGAGCGTACCTCGAGCGTACCTCGAGCGTACCTCGAGCGTACCTCGAGCGTACCTCGAGCGTACCTCGAGCGTACCTCGAGCGCACCTCGAGCGCACCTCGAGCGCACCTCGAGCGCACCTCGAGCTCGCACACCAAAAAGTCGAGTCGCCCAATGGCCATGCACCCCTCGCAGGATGAGACGAACGCCTGCTAAGCTGCACACGACCTTGTGGAAGTGGTAACGGAGCGGACATAAAACGGAGCACCAAGAGCAGCCGGCGCGGTAAGCAAAAGTCGACCAGCTTTATTATTCCATTACCCTTGGCGCGGAGGGTCCCTCACCTCGGCAGGTCCGGCAACCACCACCAGCAGCAGCAGCAGCAGCAGCCTGGCCCAGCACCACGGAGCATTTGGAAGATTTACAGCCTCGACCGCCAAGTATATAATAATACTGTAATAAGAATATTATAAGAATGCCACGGCAACAGCACACGTCGGCGGGCGGGCAGACGGCAGCCAGCGGCGGGCACTTTGCAGGCCATGCTCCTCCTCGCCGCGGTGGTCAGGCACGTGACTGCAGCGCGGGCCGGCGGCGCGGGGACCTCGCGCGCCGCTGCGAAACGTACACATTGCGTGAAAAATCGTGCGGTGCTCCCGCTTATGGCCTCATGGCAGACCGCACTTGAGCTTTCTGCTCAATTTGAGCCGCCCAATGAGGGGGCTGCTGCAGCTGCAAGTGCGCGGCGTGACCTGATACGCAACGCGGGGGCCCCCGACCATCATCGGAGTCTCCCTCCGTGCACCAGTGCGCACCGCAGCGACCTGCACTGTCACTCTGTGCCGCTCTGCGCGCGAGTGTGCAACCGTCAAACAACTTGTCAAGGTCCAGCTGTGATTGACCATGTGGGGGGGTGTTGTCTTCTTTCGATGAATGATATCAGCGACTCCTTGCTGATTTTATGATGGCCCTGCAGCATGCGCTGTGCGCAACGAACGGCTAAACAAAGAAGGCGTACCCGTCCTAGTCCGTTAGAACGAATGACTGAAAGACTATGTCTCTCAACTCTCAACACATAGTCGGAATTGTTGCACCTGGACCAACGACCTGACATTTAAGAAGACATCGTACTCGTCAAAAGGTATATAGCAAACAAAAAGAAGAGATTTAAAACAAAAACAAAAAAAATGGGGGGGGGGGGAATTCTTTAGAACGCATAGAAATGTTAAACTCCAGTTTTATTATATTTTTTGGAGCAGTGGTTTTGCACATACAATGCGCGAGACTGCAACACTTCCCCTTTCCTTTCCTTTCGCCAATTGAGAAAGGAATCGGCCGGGGAGGTACATTTGCATTATTTGCATTTCCCAGCGTCGTTGCTGTCAATCCGTGAAAGCAGCAGCGACTGCAGCCTGTTCCTCATTGCGATAGGCGGGCAGGGGGGTCACGACCATCCCCAGGCAGAGCTGCTGCACGAGGAGGGGAAAAAATATAAGTATACACGCTGCATCGTTTGTTGTAACCAGCGTCATTATTATGATTTCACTGAGGCGGTCGTCGC
>NW_026270327.1:0-1015 GCF_000697945.3 Frankliniella occidentalis | reverse complement strand
GTTACACACACACACAGACTCAGGGGGAGAGGAGTGGCCAGCAGTATCGCTTCCGGTTTCCAGCTCGCTCCTGAACCCGGTCCCGTCCCCGCCCCGCCAAGTCGTCGGCGGCGGCGGCGCGGTGCATGAGGCCGGTCGATCGGTTATTCGCGCACGACCCGACCTAACCTACCCTGCTACAAAAAAATTAATAATAAGCAGTTTGAAGGAGTCGAAAACGAAAGCGGCGGCAGCGAGAACCACTTACGCCACGCAATTGCCGTCCCTATCCCGACCGCAAACGCGCGAACATGATAATTCGGACGCGAGAGCGGCCAGGAGAAGGAGGAGGAGAACGCCGACAAGGCTGAGAGGAGGATGGCCCTCTGCTGCACACTCTCCGCGGTGGTCTAAATATAACCGCCCGCCTCCCCCCGTGTATAGTCGTGCCCCTCCGCGGGCAGGCCATAGCCATGGGCAGGGCAGGGCGCCGAGGGACCGACATTCCATAAAGGACAATGGAGAGGAGGCTCGCGGTCGGCCTGCTAAAGACAATCATGTGGGGGGCGGGGCCCGCGGGGCCGGGAGGACGGGTAATCGAGAGGGAGTCTATGGATCGGGTCGGGGGATGGCAGTCGAGGAGGGGGAGCAGCGCGCACATTTACTCAAAGTTTTGGCGAAGTCACGTGCAATGTGGAGAGTATCCTCAACTCGTGCGCCAGAAATTACTCCGGCAGCGCCGAGGGTTGGGGATCATAGGGATCAAGTACGTCCGTTATGAACCCACCCAGTTCAGCATCAGCAGTCTGTCATGGCGCCTGGTAGGTAGGCAACATCTCGCCTGCAGAGCATGCGTGTGCTGCGGGGCGGCCTACCCCTAGTTTCGCAGGCGCTGTGCTCCCTTAATTAGCTGTATGTGAATCCGAAAATAACAAACGCGTATTTTCTGGACGACACCTTCATTTTTCTATACGGTCACAAGCTGTAAATCGCCGACATAGCGTATACGGTTAGGTAGGCAAACCAGCACAGAGAC
>NW_026270326.1:2814-8786 GCF_000697945.3 Frankliniella occidentalis | reverse complement strand
ATAACACAGAACACAAAGTTTTGATTTTCAATACATCAGGTAACTTGTTCATGGCTAACTGCCATTGCTTTTTGGAAATCAAAATGGTGCTTACAATACTGTCACAAAGCACTCAAAATTCGTGTTCGAATTTGACATTCAGATCTAACAAGTCTCTTAAAATTATCAGCTAAAAAAATTGAGCAAAGAATTTTATATTACCTCTCTGGAAGAAGGTGCAGTTCTTGGCACAAAAATTGGAGAGTGCTGGGTATGGCTGAACGACAAGACATGTATTCTATTACACCTTTTTGGTTCACCCAAGAAGGCAAATAGAACAACAATAGAAAAACAAATTAAACGGCAATTAAATAAAGACTACTTTCTTGAACATTCTTATTTGATTAAGTCTGGAAATTACATGAACATTACTATAATAAACTTTTGAATAAAATGATATGTGTGATAGGTTTAAGAAGACCATGCGTAGATTAGGGCTTTGGGCTGGACAGCCTGTTCTGAACAGACATGCAAGACACCTCCTTGAAAACCAAGGACTGTTTACAGCGTCGAACAGGGCCATGTCGGCACTTCCAGAAGAAAACCAACATTTTTCCTGAGTCACAATCTGAAAAATGAGGAAAAGGCGAAACTTAAAAATAGCGTAACGCATACTGCAATCTACTCAGGTGAGACTGACAAGCGCCTTACCTTGCTTGCTCAAACGACGTAGACCGTATCCCTGCACGCCGAGATCTGGGCCTCCTGGAGGATTCTGAGACGCGGTCCCATCGGGATGCCCATCTTCTGCAGGCGCTCCTCCGTGAGGTAAGGCAGCTCCACCATGCCGACGCGCTCCTGCTCGAATGCGCCCGCGTATTTCTGCAAGCGAAGAGACGATCGGGTTATTGGAGGTTGCAAAATAGGGGTCGGGGGCGACATCAGGACATCAGGATCGGAACGGCCGTCGCATTTACCTCGTAGCCGAGCTTCTTTAGAAAGATTCTGAGGAGGGGCGGCTCATCGCCGAAGAACTTGGTGAGCTTCTTGACGCGAGACGGGTTGGTGATGGCGGCCGGGTCGCGCAGCCGGTCCTTGCGGGGGTCCTTGTCGGCCAGCAGCTGGTTCAGCCCCCGGGGCACGGACTGCGACTGCGAGCGCGCCGCGATCATGTTGGTCTGCGTGCGCAGGCTGGCCATCTCGCTCCGGATGTGCTCCATCTCCTGCAGCAAGGAGGGTAGAGGGGCTCTCAGCATCACCGAAACGGGGGAAAAGAGGGAGAGGGGGAGGGGGTAGAGTTCTCAGCCGATTATTACTGTCCTTACCCTTATCATGAGGTGCTGCGTCCGCATCTCCGACGACAGGTGGGCGACACTCCGGGCCAGCGTGACGACGTGCGACTCGAGGCGCTGAAACCTTTTGTTGATGCCCTGCAGAATGGAAAACCGGGGTTAATCTCGGAAAAACATAATGACACAGGCGTCCTCTCTGCGCTGTAGATAGCCAGGTGGGGGGGGGGGGACTTTGCATCCTGGTAGAGACGGTCTTGGGGACAGTCTGAAATATTTTTCCAGGAATTAAGAACTTCAGAATTGTATCTCCTCTCTCGTGTGAGGGGCAAAACGTACCTCAAAGTCGCGAACCTTCTTGCGGTCGTCGTGGCGGCGGCGGTCGCGGAGGTCGCGGACCGGCCGGCTGGACACGGAGCTGGGCAGCGAGGACAGGCTGCCGTACAGGCGGCGCTTGTTGACGCGCGGGTCCGAGGGCTGGTAGCGGGCGCGCTGCTTGCGCACGCCCAGCAGCTTCAGCACCTCCGAGTACATGCCCTCGAGGCCCTCCAGCTGCTTCCGGATCGCCCGGTTGTCGGACGCGTCCACCGTCGTGCTCATGTCCTCGTCGTCCTCGCTCGTGTTGTTCTCCTCCGTGTTGGTGGCGCCGTCCAGCATAGAGTCCAGGTCGAGCGCCACGCCGTCCTCAAGGCCCAGCGCCGCACCTGCGCGAGGAAACAGGGAGGTGTGAATCGGGGGCCTCTCCGGGGAGCTGCCGGATAAGGAGGGACGCTCGCATCACGCGCCAAACTTACTCAGGGGGATCTTGCCGTTTTTGGCCGCCATCTGCAGCTGCTCCTTCTTCTTGTGCCCCAGCTGCTTGCCGGGCCTCCAGCCGCGCGCCGACGCAGACACCTGGCCGCCGACCCGCTTGGTGCTCGCCGACAGGCCGCCGCCGTGGATACCCTTCCGGCTGCCGAACTCCATCAGCGAGTAGTCCGGTTTAGTTCCATAGGGCAAACTGCGACTTGCCAAACTTGGTGTCAAGAAATCAATATTGTAACCACACGTCACATACTCGAGGTGGATGAAAAGCCCCTGTAGTTATTACTGTACCGCATAACAGGCGTGTGGGCGAGTTGCCTACTCACCCGGGGCCACAGGCCACAGGGCAGCAGGCAAAGCCTATTCAGCCGACACGCGTCCTTACGGTACAACATAACTACAAAATAGCACAGGATTTTCTAGCCACCTGTTACAACATTGTAATTTTGTATCCGGAACGCCTGCTCACCTCTGCGAGTGGCCGTAGCGCACGGTGGCGCGGGGTGAGGCTCCTGGCGACGACCCTCCCGGAGACAGCGGGGGCAGGGGCGGCGTCATAGACGAGATGCTCTCGCTTAGGGTCGAGTTAGCTCCCGTCGTGTTTCCGAGCGAGTTGTCCAGGATCTGGCGCAGCTCCGACTCCACCATGTCAACCCACTCGCACGAGTGGCCACCTGAAATGAAGAACCATCCTGTAAGTAAGCGCCCCTCGACGTTTCTATCAGATATTCTAATTTTGGGCCAAAGGGAGAGTCTCACCAGGCGTCTGTCCGTGAGGTGTGGTGGGCAGCTCGGAGCTCGTGTCCAGGCACTGCTGCCCCAAGGCTCCCGAGATGGCGCTTGCCTTGCTGCGCGTGCCGCTCGAGTACACGGTGCTGCCCCGGCCGGAGTCAGACTGCGACTGCCTGGACAGCGGCCCCGTGCCCGCCTTGTCGTAGTCCGAGCTGGAGCTGGGGTTGCTGCCAGCTGAGCCGGGGCCGGTCGGCGCCGCGGACGCCGTGTCCCCGCGGCCGCCGCGCTGCCTGTCCGCCACGAAGCCACCCTCGTCGTCGTCGTCCTCGTCGGCACGCTGCGAGGCGCGGCGCACCTGCGGGGCGGCGGGCGTGCTCGCGGTTTGCTGCTGCTCGGCCTGGGCCGGGGCGGGCGCCGGCGCCGTCCTGCCGTAGGGGTCCTGGTCGACGTACATCTCGTTGGGGTCGACGCGCTCCACCGTGCCGTCGGGCTGGTAGTGCTCGCGCTTGCCCTGCTGACCCTGCTGGCCGTCGTTCTGACCCTGGTGCACCACCTGGTAGAGGCCGCCGCCGTACGTCACGCTCTTGGGGGTCTCCTCCGCCTGGTGCGAGGGCGCCGGCGCCTTGGTCTGGCCGTACACGCTCTCCGCGCCACCCTCGCCGGGCTGTCCTGGGCCTGGTCCGGGACCCTGCCCCGGGGCCTTGGTCTGGCCGTACATGGGCTGGCGCATTACCATGTACACGCCGTGCTCCCGGAGCAGCGTCTGCGGACTCGACACGGCCGCGTTGCTGGAGCCCTGCTGCGGCCTCAGCTGCTGCTGTTGGTGTTGCGGGTTCGGGGTCTGTTTGGTGGGCGTCCGGTTGAGGTCCTGCGGGTAGCGCTGGTAGATCGGCTCGGCGTGCATGGCGTGGGGCATGGGGACGCGCTGGTAGGGTGAGTTGGCGGGCACGCCTACCGGCACGCCCGCAGGCACGCCCGTCTTCCCGTAGCGGGCGGCCGTGCCGTATGCGCTCTCCTCCTCGGCGAGGCGGTAGGCTGGCCCGCCCGGGCCGCGCTGCGCGCTCAGTAGGTGCGCGGGGAGGTGCTGGTAGTCGTCCTCTTTCCGCCCTGTCCTCTGTCTTGGGGTGGTCGGCGTCCGGGTCGTCTGGCCGGCGTCCTCCATGCCGTTGTAGCGCGTCGCGGCCTGCGGTGTTTGCGGGTGTCCTTGCTGTCCCTGCTGGCCCTGCTGGCCCTGCTGGCCCTGCTGGCCCTGCTGGCCCTGCTGCTGTCCGGCCTGCGGTGTCGTCCCGTTGGACGGCAGGTTGTTGAGCGCGCTCTCCACGTCGCCCGCCTCCTTGCTGCCCTTGCTGCCGAAGCGGCTCGAGATGAGGTCCTTGATGGAGTGGTACGTCCTGGAGGACAGCCCCTTGCCGGACGACGCTTCCTTGGCGCCGTTACCCACGCCGTTGGCCGCCCCGTTGGCCACACCGTTGGGCGTGGACTCGGGCCCGGTCGGCGTGCTCGTGGCGCTGGGGTCCGCCGTGATGGCGTACATGTCCTGCTGCTGGAGCTGGCGCGCGGTCGGTGTCATAGCGGCCTGCTGCTGCTGCTGCTGCTGCTGCTGCTGCTGCTGCTGCTGCTGCTGCTGCTGCTGCTGCTGCTGCTGCTGTTGATGCTGGCGCTGCTGCTGCTGCCGCTCGATCTGCTGGCGGGACCTCGTCGGCGAGTCGCTGACCGTCCAGGTCCGGGGCATGGCGCTGGGCGTGCTGCAGGCAGACGTCGTGCAACCACAAATGAGCAATGGGCGTTTTTGGAGAAATTGTCATGAAACGAGGGAAGGAGGCGGCGCAGCGGCGCACCGCCCCTTAAAAGGGAACAATACGCGTACGGGGAATCAAAGGGAGTTGAAGATGGGCCGTAGCGCGTGTGATGAGTCGGGGCGCGGCTTTGTTCGCGATCTCCCGGCCCCGCGGCGGCAATCAGCTTTTTTCTAGCCCCTCTCCTCCGTGGAGAGGAGTGACTCACGCAGAACGGTCCCGCCGCCATTCCGCGCGCGTCTCGCTTCCCTTTTGGCGACAGGATGCACGACTCACCTGCCGTAGATGGACTCGTGGGTGGTGGTGGAGCCGGGATGGTACGAGACGGGGCGGGGCTGGCCGAGGGGCTGGTTGGAGTCCTGCGTCACGTGGAGCGGCTGAGCCTGCGGAGCAAAGGGTCTCGGGTTCATCCACTGCAACCTCACGTTGTTGTTTTTCTTTTGAAAACAAAAAAATACTTCTAGCGTGAGTCGTGTTACTGTACCTTGTACACAACGTGACCCATCGTGTCGAGCGCGTCGTGCGAAGACGCCATGCTGCCGAAGCCGTGTCCGAGGCCGTGGGGCTGGTGTCCGAGGCCCTGTCCGGCGCCCTGCTGGTGCGACGCGCCGCCCAGGGCGTGCCCCCGCAGCTCCACGTCATGCTGCATGCCGCCGCCCTGCGGAAGGAGGACAAGTGTTTCGGTAAGGACGAGCGACCAGCTTTGGCGCGTAAAGTAACCGCAAAACAAAACTAATAAAGAAAATCCCACTCACGGCCTTCTTCTCCTCGGTCCAGGCCAGGGACCGGGAGGGGGCGTCCGGGGCGATGGCGGTGGCCGACTTGGGCCGCTTCTTGTACTCGTGCAGGATGGGAATCTTGGAGTCCTTGTCGGAACCGCTGAGGATCACCTCCCGCTCGATCTGGAACCGTCGTCAAAGGGGAGCTCGTTAGGGCGCGTGCTCGTCAAGGAGGAGGGGCCGGGCGAGGGCCGGCGAATGGTCCTGAGCTTGGGCAGGCCGCCGGCGCGCTCGGGGTTGTGACCCCGCGGGGGGCCTCGCCTCACCGCGGCCGAGGCCCAGCCGCGGTCCTGCGGAGGAGGAGAGCGGTCTGAAACGAGATCTGCGCTGCAGCTCGTGATTAATTGATTCGGACGCAGATATCCTTTCAATTCATGCGTCGTCGCCCGGGCCGGCCGGCCGGCTAGAGCCGGTGATTGATTGACTGATTGCATGCGAGCCTGATGGATTGGTCTCAAGAACCGTTTCGCCCAGCTCGGCGCGGCCCCGCCCGGCCCCGCCGCCCCCGAGCTTCTTGAACCTGTACGTCACCGCCCGCGACCGTCGGCCTGAAAGTCTCTGCGCGCCCGCTGGGAACATTCTCACGCCCCCCC
>NW_026270326.1:0-2764 GCF_000697945.3 Frankliniella occidentalis | reverse complement strand
CCCGCGCCCCGGCCCCACTCGCACTCCGCCGCCCGCGCGCGGGCCTGTCTGTCGACTAATCAAACATTTCCCATGGCGGACTGAACTGGCATTGTTCCTTCACCGGGGGCTGATATTGTTCCTCGTCAATTTTACTTTTCCCGGCGGCCGTCAGCGCGGCGGGCGTCTCGACAGCAGCAGCGGCGGCGTCTCCTCTGCTCCGGGAGCACTGCTCTTCCGCATCCGACACAAGAGTGGACACCTCCCTCCCCGTGTCGAAAAATATCTCGAATGCTCCGCGTTCCTGGGCGCCGCCAAGGTGTATCTGTTCCGCCGTCGGGAGGACGCCCCCCACCCCCCTCGCGTTGCGTGAGGGGCATAATGACGGACGGAACGTTGCGATGGAGGGAAGACCGGCCGAGCCAGCGCACCCGCACCGCGCCGGTCGTCGTACAGGAGGACCTCCACAGAGACCGAAAACGTATTCATTAAAATAATAAAAACGGTCTGTGTGGCCAAAAGAGCGTATTATCCACACACACCACAAACACATTTCTACGCACAGCAGCCGCCGCTCTCGTTCCCACAGAGTGGCGCAAAGCTACGTCTTGTTGCTACAGAAGCGGACATCGCCCGGCCGGGTCATTGTGAATGTGAATACAAAAGCGACGGAAAAGGCAGGCGAGTACATGTGGCGTTGCGCACGAAATGATAAACAGTAATGGTGCGAAACACCGCGTATGGCGACACGCACAGAGAACAGGGAGCTGGCGAGGAACAAGGAGATCATGGTCGACATCGTCAGAGGGGTCATCAAGCGGCGGTCGGGTCGGGGTCAGAGGTCACGAGGTCACGGCCAGGGTCGCCCAGCAGGGATGGCGGCGGCGAGGACCCCGCAAAGCAGATCCCGCTTCTGCAGCAGCGGACTCGACTCATCCACCTTCAAATCACGCCGCTTCAAAAGGAGCCGCACCGCGCCGGCCCAGTCGGGATGGGCCGGGCGGACGAAAATGAGCGAAGCCAGCTCCCTAATGAGCGCCACACACACACTCACACACACGCTGCCGCGGGGTCGTGAGCGATGCAGCCTCGCAGACTCCTCCGCCTCCACCCATCCTTAAGGTGAGGTGCATCTCACTCTGCACGCCGCGGTCCACTTGTTGAGCTGGGAGGTGTTTGCAGGAGGTCCAGCGTGCGCGAGAAAGCTTACAAGATTGGTGCGCTTTCCATCCGATAAGCATCCGAGGGCGCATCCTCCCCTGCTCGGCACCACCGGAAGCTGCTCGGAGCGTGAGAGAGGGTGGTGCGGCGTGTGGGCTCCTGGGCCCCCAACCTCTCCCAGGGCGCGCCCCCGCCACGCCACGCCACGCCACGCCACGCCAAGGGTCACGGGTAACAAGAACCATGACGAGGTGGTGCCAGGTGGTGCACGAAGTGGGGGCTGGGGGCGCCCTTTGTAGGGGCCTGGGCGCAGGCAGCCCCCGGGCAGCCAGGAGGCCGCAGGCCGGGCCCAGGCTGCAGCCTGCAGCGGCTGCAGCCCGCACACACGACAATTAAGCAAAGTTGAAACGCTTTCCGCCAACTCGATGTACTAAATAACCAAAACCGGCGGTCAGAGCCGCCGCCCGCCCGAACGGAGTTGCCAAAACATTTTTAATGGTTCTGTTCGTTAGGTGTTCACGTCGCCGTCCATTGCTTCGTTAGGCCGGGCACGCCTAAATTACAGTGTTTACAGGACCGCCCGGGTGGGGCGCCGCGAGGGTACCGGCCGCGGGTCCGTCCACCCCGCTCCTCTCGCACCCGGAGGGGCTGGAGACGAGTCGCCGCTCGCCGCCCGTGGCGCGCAAAGTGTTGCCGGACCGGCCGACTAAATTCAGTCATTTTCACGACGCGAGAACGCTCGGCCGCCTCGCCGCCTGCTGCCGGACCAATTTGTTATCCGATACATCGCGGCACGGCGGGGCGAGTCTGTTCCTTTTTGTTTTATCTTCCTCGTCCTCCGGCGGGTGCTCGACCGGATGCCTGATCGCCGGGCGCGGCACGCGTGTGGCGCGCGGCCCCGGGGCGTTCAGAGGTCCAGCACAGCCCGCCTACGGACGGACCTGCGGACCTACGATCCCAAAGGTCCCTTTTGGGAGCCCATCCCGGAGGTTCTGCCCACGCGCGACATCGTGGCCGCGCTCGCGTGGCCGCGGACCCCGTGCGCCTCAACCGAGGCAGCAGCCCGTGCCTCCAGAGACGATCAATTGAAGCGTGGAGCGACAAACAAACAAGCTTATTATTTAATATATTTTTTCGGTGAGTCTCTCCCCCCCCCCTTTCCTTTCCCTCCACTAAAATAAAAAGAGACGAAGAAAAATGCCGGCTATAATATGACACGGGGGTCCTGAAATTGGTGTGTGGCGTTATTAGGGCCCTTGCCCCGGGGCGACACAATTTCTAAGGAACGTGACTTGAATAATGTCCACCTGAAGCCGAGGCCGGACCCGCCGCAGCACCGCACCGCGCGGCCCTCGCGCCTCTAGCCTCGCCAAAGCCCACCCGTGATTACGGTATCCCCCGGGTATCCACCCAGGACCCGACCCGACCAGCGACAAACGGCGCGTGAACACGAGTATTAAAACACCTTCGATGGCGACAGATTCCCAGCCGTCGTCGTCGACAACGAGGCCCTCTCGCGTCCCCCTAAACTGTGGCTTTTTATTCTCCCGGCTCCCTGCACCGCTCCACGCGCCGGGGATAACTCTCACGTCAAACACTTCCCCGGGCGCCGCTCCACCCCGCC
>NW_026270325.1:2441-3648 GCF_000697945.3 Frankliniella occidentalis | reverse complement strand
GGGGGGGGAGGTCCTTGGAGGGGAGGGGGAATGCCACGGCGGAGCGGTGCGCGTAGTGTCCGCCAGGGCGCGCCAGCCGGCCTGCGAGGACCTGGCGCCCGAAGACACCCGCACCGTACTTTTACGTGTGTGCGTCGGCGCCCCACCCAATCATACCCATCGCGACGTCAAACTGCTCTGGTTTTGTATCGCGCCGATGATGTTGACGCAAGTTTCCGTACTCACGGCGTCGATAATCGATATTCGGGAAGGAGAGATGAATAGTCTCCAAAAAAGTATGGCACGTTTGTTGTGTGCTGCTTCGGCTTTAGGGAAGACCAGCCCTATTGGTGGCGTCGGTACGACGACGACGACACGTCGATGGCGTTTAACCGACCCGAAAAAGAAGAAGAGGAACCCACCCAGCGAACTTTTGGCGCGCCATTTCGCCGATAAGCGCTCGCGCTTGCATATTGCGCCGATGACTATCACATTTTCCATTTCGGCGATAGCGATAGCGGCAAGGACACACACCTGCCGACCAGCGGCCCAGGCCCGGGCAGGTCGCGGGCGAGTGCGCCTCGTCGCGGTTGGAGTGGCCGGAGGCGAACAAGTTGTCCTGCACGAGTAGAAGTTAGCGCACCAGCGTATGGACGGACGATGCACACCTCCCCGGGGCGACACTTCTACCCCTTCTACCCCTATACTGCCAGTCTGGGATTCTCTTTCCTGAGCAGATGGCGCCGCGACACACAGAAAGAAGTTGTGTCGCGTTTTCATGACCAGCGCTAAAGCTAATCAATGGCTGATCATCAGACCTGCTGTGACTCGGACTTTGGAGGGCGGGGCTAGATAGCGCGCGCGATGCGAGCGTCGAGCGCCGTCCCCCAAGGCCGCGCGCAACCTTGCGCACGTTCGCCCACCGTCACCCACATTGAGGTGCTGCTGCTGCCGGCCGCCCGCCGCGCGCCATGAGGTGAAGGGCATTCCTCACCGTCACCCCACCGTCACTCCACCCCGTCACGTGGATTAGGCGCGGGGGAGTTTGGCAGGGAGGGGGGGGGGGGTATCGAGATTCATTACACTTGACAAAGCGTTTCCTCCGCAGCAATGTCAAAGTAACAATTATTGGACGAAGCCGTATAATGATGAAGGTACGAGTTCATATCTGGCAACACTGCGAGCGCAGGCAAAGCGAGCGCCGCGCAGCGCTCGCGTCACTGACCTG
>NW_026270325.1:0-1722 GCF_000697945.3 Frankliniella occidentalis | reverse complement strand
CGGCGTGACGTGGATCTGACGCATCTCCCTCGGAGCAGATCCACCTACACTCAACCCCTTTAGGGCGCGACCTTCAGGACCGCCCCGCCCGCCGCTCGGGCACGCCTGCCGCTCGTCAGGACCGCGACGGGTACGGGCATCGGGAGGGGCTTCAACCCCTACTACTCTCCCCCACCTCCCCTCGTGACGCGGGGGCGAAAAGGTGACGGGCGGGAAGGCGCAAGAGGCTTCGCCCGCCTCGCCGAGCTGCCTGGCTAACCGCCGCCGCCCGCGCGCTTTTGGCGCTCGCCGCGGGCGTCGCGCGTGGGCGTCGCGGGGGCGTCACCGGAGCCCCACACCCCACACCCACCACGGCCGACCCACAACACACCCTCAAGAAGCTCGATTTTGAGGAGTAGCACGGAGGGTGGGCGGCCTGGACTGACGTGTGCACCCCGTGGGCCGCCCCCAGGGGGGGACGCCCCCGAGTCCTCCCGCGCCCCTCCTCCACCGAGATCCCCGGCGCGGTTGCGCAACCCCACGCACGCAGTCCCGCGTCGCACGGGTGCGCGGCGGGCCGGCCTAGCCGCACGGCGTTCTGCAGCAGAGGATGCCGGATTTCTGCCTGCAGCAACAAATAACAATAGCAGCTGCAGCAAGACTTCTGCTGCGCCGCTTTGGAGGGCTTCTACGTGTTTTGCAGTGGCCGGGGCCGATCAGGGTGGATTTGACGTCGTCGGCACCCCCCACCCTCCCCAAACTTCCTGCGATATTAGATCGACTGGGAACGCAGACCCGCGGCGCAGGGGTGCGCAGCAGGCCGGCCTACACGCACGGCGTCATCCAACCGGTTCCGAGGACACTCTCCTGTACCCCGTATGGCTCCGTCCTTGTCGCACTCATGGGGCAGCAGCACCCCTTTATTGAGCGCTCTTTCGGGGGATCAGTCTGCCAAGGCGTCGTGCTGGGCGCGGGGGATCGTACGGGGAATCCCCCGGCGGGGTGCGAGCCTGGAGACAATCCGGTGCGTTATTGGGCCACAACAACACCGGGCCCAGGCAGGCCCCGGCAGCAGCGGAGGGGTACGCAGGTTACGCGAGCGCGCGGGCCTGGCCGGGCCGGGCTGCACCACCCGCCGGCCCGTGCCGCACATGGGGCTGGCGTTACACAACCTGCCAACCTCAGGCGCAACGCCACGGCGCCGGGGAGGGAGGGGGGAAAGGGAGAGGGGGACGACAGCCACCAACGAGGAATGGTACCATTATTGGGCAACGCTTCGCCCGGTCGGTGAGGCCACTGCTCCTGCATGAGCGGCGGCAGCGCTGGCTTCCAACAGATGCAAGTGCTGCAGCGCTACGACGGCGGGCAGGCCGGCGCCAGGCGGGGAAACACTTTTTGAGTTTCCTATTGTCCGGTTCCGCGCACTGGCCTGGCCTCATGACGCGACACGGGGCCTACGGCGCGGGGCGCGGCAGGCCGGATACGCTCCGGATTCCCCCCCGTGTTTCTTCTGCATGCTCGCAACACGAGGGTCAACAAACGCCGCCCGCGGGGCGCGCGCTCCTCCTGGCCTGGCCAGGCCCTGCCCGGAGGCGGTAATCGCTATTTCTGGAGTGGTGGGAACATCCGCGGGGCGGCCCGGCCGCGCACGTCCACCCTAGAGTCCCATATAGGACTCTAGTCCACCCTGGGGCGCACGGAGATAGCCTGCTGTAGGTGATAAGAGCGCCCCCGCCCCCCGCC
>NW_026270324.1:5378-5723 GCF_000697945.3 Frankliniella occidentalis | reverse complement strand
TTCCACCACAAGTGTGAATACAGATTTGTAAATTATCGCAATATTTGTGAAAGTATTTCGTCCCGTGAACTCCCACAGAAATATAATTGACTTTCACGATCCGCTTCTGGTCGGAACTTTTAACAGTGAGACATGGTTCTTGACGGGAAAGTTGCTTCTTGTCAGTAGATGATAAGTAGAAGTGTCAGCCAGTACTGTCTTAAAGTTTTATATCGTTAAAAGTTTGAACGTCGTTAAAGCTGTTTGCTTTGAAGCAGGGGCGTAGTATGATGGTGGTGGTGGGGGGGGGGGATAATCGAAAGTTGCCTACATACAGGGGTTTTGTAAGCCAAATTGCCTATCTTT
>NW_026270324.1:0-809 GCF_000697945.3 Frankliniella occidentalis | reverse complement strand
AAAAATAAATTATGACGTGTATGTGATAACGTTTTTTCTGACATTATTCATGCAACGCCGAAACCTAACATAATTACTGACAAGGTGCGGCAAAATGCCCCCCGCCCCCGTCCTCCGCGCAAGGCGAAACAATCGCGCCCCTTATTTGCACATGTGTGCAGTGTGCAGTCAGCACAAACAGGCTTGGGCCGGCCTGGACCGGGACCGTGGCGCGGGCGCAGGTAGGGTGGTTCATAGTGGCCCCTGGAGTGAGTGGGACTCCTGGAGACTCCGGGGCTCGTCGCGGGAGACATCAGAGGGGACACGGGGGACACCGACAAGCAGCGGACGCGGATCCAGGGGAACCCGTCGGGCATCGTGGGCGGCCACCTCAACAGAGCACGGCATCTCTCATCCGCCTGCTCGATCGCCCTCACCTCACTGCGCCTCCTCTCCTGGGGGATGGTCCTGACCCGCGCCCGTATCAGCAAAAACGACAAAAAACGGAAAGCCACACTACCGGGGCCGCGAGAGAAGGGTGGACGGTCTTGGAAAAGCATCGTAGTCCGTGTGCGCGGTTCGCGGCAACTGGGGGAATAAAGCATTCCGGTAAAGCTGAAATGCAGAAGAATGCGGGGAAGAAGAAAACGGAAATCGCTATGCTTTAGCATGGTGACTTCCGTTTTCTTGTTCCTCGCATTCTTCTGCATTTAAGCTTTACCGGAATGCTTTTTTCAACACAGGGCCACCGCGCTGCTGCGCTCCGCCGCGCCGCGGACCTCAGCCGGTGGGTAGGCAACTCCTCCGACGCTGCCGCTCCGCGGTTCGAC
>NW_026270323.1:2935-6368 GCF_000697945.3 Frankliniella occidentalis | reverse complement strand
CGGGGGCGGCGGCAGTGCCGAGCCGAGCGCGCCCGCTGGTTGGGTGGCGGGGCGGAGGCGGGAGGCGGCGGCGGTGGAGGCGGCGGCAGCGGCACGCGAGGGAACGCCGGGCCGCGCGGAGCAGAGGTCGCCCCCCGAGCAGCCCAAGCCAGCCCTCGGCGAGCCCGAGTGCGCTACATGCTGTCCCGGTAGGCCCGGCGGCCGAGCTTCCGGCTCGATGGCGCGCTCAGGCTGTCTTCAGCAATGGCGCGCGAGGGGACTGGCGTTGGCGCAAGGTTGGCGGCGGCCTTCGACCTCAAGCTCTTCAGCGATGGTGGATGAGAAAGCCGACGTCAGCCGAAAGCCGTGTGCGGCGCGCCGCGGGAGCAGGCTGCGGCCGCGAGCCTCGCCGGCCTGCAAACCCACGCTGAATATTCTAATGCGACGGCACAGGACAGGCACGGCGGACAGACCCTGCGGACCCAGCAACGGACACGCCGCGAGGGCGACCAGCGACCACTGCTGCCGGACTGCGGACTGCGGCCGGACCGGACTGCGCCCGGGCGCACACCTGCTGGACAGAGTATCGATTGTCGCCGCGGGGCGCTCGCGGTTGATGTGCCCACGTGTACCTGAAGTGCGTAAGGCGACCTGGCACCGGAAAGGGCCGCAGGGAGCAGTCAGTGAGCGAAGTGCACGCAAGTGACTGAACGGCGACCTCGGCCGTCGGCCGCATGCCTCTATCTGTGCAACGCGCCGCCCGCGCACTGCTGCGCTGCGGCTGCGCCCGCGGCAGACAGGCCAGGGGACAGCAGCGGGTGATAAGGATAAACGGTATACATACGATGAGATAGGGGGCCCACCGGGGGCCACCCTCCACCACAAGCACGGCACACTCACCTTGTCCTCCTCCTTGATGGCCGCCGCGGCGGACGCGGCCGCGGCCGCCCTGTTCTGCCGCCGCCGGGTCTGGGCGCGGATCTCGTCCGGGTGCGCCACGGGCGGCACGTGGTGGTTCATCTCGTGCACCGTCAGGCTCTGGCGGATGTCGGCGCAGAAGTTGCACGCGCGGCACGTGTAGCGGCCGCTGCCGCCGTGGTTCTTGACGTGGCGCTCCAGGTTCCAGCGGTACGGCGACTGGAAGTCGCAGTCGTCGCACTTGATGAGCGGCATCGTGTGGTACTTGAAGTGCTTGGTGAAGCGCGCCCGGATGTGCGTCACGTACGTGCACTTGCTGCAGCGGTAGAAGCGCTTCTTGAGGTGCACGACGCTCTCGTGGCGCGCGACGAGCGAGGGCGCGCGCGACGTGAAGTCGCAGGACGAGCACTTGTAGGCGTGCGTGACGGGGTCCTTCTCCATGCGGACGCCCCTACGGTTGCCCTGCTGCGGCCAGGTGGCGTACGACTGCGACTCGTCCTCTTCCTCGTCGTGGTGCCGCGACGCCGGAGACATCGCCTCGAGCTCCGGGTTGTCGCTGTTGTCCCGGACGACGCCGACGCTCGTGATGACGCTGCTGTGGCGGGAGGGCGGAGTCGAGCCCCCCTCCTGGCCGTCCTCGTGGTCATCGTCGCCGTCCTCGGGGGCCTCGTCGTCCAGTTGATCGATCACGAGTCTGTCGTCGTCGTCATCGTCAGAGCCGTCCACGAGCGTGCTCCTCGTGACGGTGCACGTCGGCGGCGTCCTTCGAGGTCTGCTGCTGGTGCCCGGGTCGCCGCCGGCGGCCGCCGCTGCTGCCGCCACAGCTCGCGCAGCCATGGCCACGTTGTGCTCCTGCTGCATGAGCTGCTGCTGTCGCTTCTTGACGATCCTGGCGGCCTGCCGCTTGTGCATCTCGGCCACGAAGTCGTCGTAGTAGTCGTCGCGGTCCCGCGGCGGCGGCCCCGGACGGCGGCGCTCTGGCCGGGCGGGGTCGTGCACCATGGACACGTGGCGCTGCATCTTCTGCGAGTGCCGCGAGGCGTACGTGCAGTGCGGGCACTCGTAGATCTGCATGCGCTCGTGGTGCACGCAGCGCAGGTGCGTCAGGTAGGCGCGCGGGCTCTGCGTCACGAAGTCGCACTGGGCGCACATGTAGTTGCGCTCCGCCTTGTCCGCCTGCTTGGCGGCCGCGAGCTGCTCGTCGTCGTCCAGCGGCTCGGGAATCATGATGACGGGAGGGTCGTCGCCCTCCGCCAGGAAGTGCATGGGCACTGCGGGCAGAAAGAAAGGGGAGCGGAGGTTAGTCATCGCCGGCATGGCAGGGGGCGGGGCAGCGGGCACGAGGGGAACACCGGGACCGGGGGCAGCGGGCACGAGGGGAACACCGGGGACAGCGGGGCACTACATCCATACCAGGACAGGAGTGGTGGGCACCGCGGGTGCGGGCACCGGGGCACCAGGGCGCACTGTCAAGAGCATCGGGCACCGCGGGCACCGGGACATCGTGGGCACCGAGACATTGCCACGCTGCCATGGCATTATCGCCGTGCTTGGTGATTGATACAATAATCTCTCCGGCACACACCGCATGCAGCTGGCGCGGGGCGCGGCTCGCAGCTGGCAGCGCGCGCAGCTGGCCGGTGCGGCGCGGCTATCCTTTTCCAGCCGCGCGGTGCCACTCGCCGCGAGGCCAACGCCGCGCCGCAGACTACACGGACTAATTCTGGATGCAGCTGGGGGGCCCGGGGGCCCGGGGGCCGCGCCCGTCCTGCATGCGCTGGCCCGCGATAACCACACCGAGTGCGCCGGGCTGCTGACTGCAGCGGCCGGCTATGGTCCCGGCCAAGCCCCGGCTGCTGCTGCTGGCGCTCCGTATGACGTGACACTACATTGAGGTCACGGCCGGGGCCGGGTCGGGCCGCGGCGGCCGCAGCATGCCCCGGTGCCCAAGCAGCGTGCCCGAGCCTCACGTCTGCACGTCTAGCGTCGGCACAAGCAGAAGACCGCGCTGCTGGCCGTCCCGCTTTGTCGCGGGTCTGATTTATCGCAAAGCGTTTCAACGATGATGCCCCGGTGAGAAGAAGTGAGATGCCCAAACGACCAAACCGACGTCGTAACGATATCGCCGGCATGGGCGTCGTGAGCGTTCGAACGTGACTGCGGATGGCTGGGCGCTTTTGCAACGACGTCATCATGGACGTGTTCCGCGAAGCAGCACCGCGCACCGACCATTTGCTGGACACAAAACTTCAAGTCGGCCAAAGCTCTGGAAGCACCCCTCCCTACTTGTTGAACGCCTAGCGCTCCAGGTGGCGGGCGTGAAGGTGAGACACTCGGCGTCTGCCGAGCGCTGCGGTGATTGGACACAAAGTTCAAAGACCCACCCGGCGCGATCGAAATATTGAGCTGTGCGCCCTCGCCTCGCCCCTGCTGTTTCTGATGATTAATTCTATTATCGGAACTACAGGCCGGCCGGCCCGGTTTGCTGGCATAGGGGTGGCGTGGGAGACAGCATGGGGCAACACTGGGCTCAAGG
>NW_026270323.1:0-1151 GCF_000697945.3 Frankliniella occidentalis | reverse complement strand
ACCCACCCACCCCCTGCGGCAGCGAGTCCCGGAGGTCTCGATGAGACCATGAGACCACCTCTGGGGTAGCCTGGCCACCACGTTCTCACGCGGTTCCCGTCGCCGCTGAGCCCCCGGCGGTTCGACCTGAGAGAGCCTCCTGAAGAGTAGTAGCTGGACAGCTGCAGTTCAACATTCAATATTTATTTAGGGCCAAGCTCCGACGCGTCACGGCCACGACCTCCACCAACACTCCAGGTGCGGCGCGGCCACGATGTGGTCACGGTTTGTTGATTTTCCCAACCCCTCGGAATGCACAGCCGCACTCTACTAATTGGACAACGGCAACCTGGACGGCAGACCCCTTCGTGTGACTGGTAAAACGCGGTAAAATCGGTAAAATCCCAAGTAAATCCACCATAGGTGATAATTTGCGGTAAGAGAGGCGCTCCTCGACCCATAGGGCGCAACGCTGCGCCATTGCTGACTTTCAATTGATTGCTGCCACCCCCCAGCCCCCCGCGGGTCGCCAGTGGGAGGCGCCGATTGGACGGCTGACAGATGGATGGGGATACGCGAGGGGCGCCGCCGCGGGGTGGCGGTGTCACCTGGGCGAGGCCAACGAGTGCAGCGGCGAGGAGCTGCAGCAGCAGCGCGGCACCCTGGCGTCAAGGGGACGTGCGGACGCAGCGAGAGCGGTACAGGCGCACGGGCAACGGGCACGGCCGGCGGCGTCAGGGCAACCTCCTGCTGATCGATCCACTCAGATGTGCTCTGATGGCAGCAGCTCGCAGCAGCTACAGCTACCCCTTCACCCCCCGACCCCATACAAAGCTCCACTGCACTTTGGACGAGCGGGGGTGTGGTGTATCTGGGCTGCGCGTGGCGCGTGGCGGCGGCGGCGGCAGCGCCCCGGCGCAGGTACGCCGTACTCCCCGCACCGCCCCCCACCCCCTCCCTCAAACTGTGTGTCAGGGGGTGGCTGCCCCTTCCCCTCCTCCTGCCACCTGCCACCTGCCGCGACCCCAGCATCCCTGCATCTGCACCTAGATAAATCCACCTTTGGCAAAGTCATACCGCATCTCCATGAAAGGTTTTTGATTCGTTGACCTGAAAATTGAAACCCAACCCAAACTGGCTGGACTGCAACACTGCGAGGCCGGCCGGGGGGG
>NW_026270322.1:8969-10588 GCF_000697945.3 Frankliniella occidentalis | reverse complement strand
CCTCCCTCTCTCTCTTCCTCCCTCCCTCTTCCCTGCGCGTTTACTTTATGGCTGTAGTTATTTAATTTCGATCGCTGTGAAAAACAAAATTGCACCTGTATTCGCGCAGACGCGAAGTTCACGCCTATACTCAAAATATTTCCGACTATTACTTTTTTAACGTCCTGGAATGCTTGGGGCCGAAGCTAGCTTCAGGGCGTGCCATCGCGCGCCAGGGCATGGCACACACGGTGTCAGGTGTGGCCCAATATGTCGACGTCTCATTGGCCCTGGAGGGATAGGAGGGGGAGGAGAGGGAGAGTGTGGCAGCTCTATCAATATTTTTATCAGATGCCCGTGATGAGGCGCCTAGACGCCCGAGCCGCGATCCATAACCAGCACCTGGCGTATCCCTGGACGGGTGCATTTCGTCTCTCTCTCTCTCTCTCTCTCTCTCTCTCTCTCTCTCTCTCTCTCTCTCTCTCTCCCTCTCCTTCTCTCTCGCTCGCTCTATGTCGCGAAAGGAACCGGTCCAGTTGAAAAATGTTCAATCATTACCATCCGAAGGGGGCCCGCTCTTTATCAGTAACACTATCTTATTGGCCGGGACGGGGGCAGAGCGCGGCCGCCTGCAGTCGCGCCCGGGCGACATCCAGCCGACCACTTTTCCACCCAAATTTGACATTCCAGCTCGCAACCGGGCGTCCCCGCGCGGCGGGCGCGGGCCCCACGACGCGCACCTGACCCGGTTGCACGCGCGGCGCCCGGCCCGACCACGCGAGAGGTGAGGGTGAGGTAGCGCCTGCTCCCTGGATTCCCCGCGCAGCAGGCGCAAGGGATCACAGGAACTCACCCGCGTTCCTGGAATCCCCTCGCGCGCGCGGATAGGGACAATGGGACATGACTTTTGTTACTACTTTTGCGCGCGCGGTGCGCGGGAGAGGCAGCCAGGGTGCAGGGGGCATCAATTACAGTGAATCGGTCTCGGCTAGGTGCGGTAGGCCGTAGGCCGTCCCGCCGCACACCAGCGTGACGTCTGCCTACCTCGCAGGCGGCCCTACACGCCAGATTGCCTACTTCGCAGGCGGCCCCACACGCCAAATTGCCTTCCCCGCAGGCAACCTTCAGGCCGGATTGCAGACCTCGCGGGCGGCCCCACACGCCAGATTGCCCACCTCACAGGCGGCCCCACACGCTAAATCGCCTACCTCGCAGGCAGCCCCACACGCCAGATTGCCCACCTCGCAGGCGCCCCCACACGCCGGATTGCCTACCTCGCAGGCGCGCACCTACACCACCAAATTGCCTCGCCTACCTCGAAAGGCGCTCCGGAAAATCGTATTGCGTACCTCGCAGACGCCCTGGCAGGTCGGAGGTCCACTATGTAAAAAGCTTCCACGGGGGCAACTAACTGCTCAGCAGGGGGCAGCAGCGGCGAGTCATCGCAACACTTTACTTGTTTTCCTTCCCTTTCACTGGAGTTTTGCGTGTGCACCGCTGGAACCGGCGCCGGCAATCAGGAGGCTGCGAGAGGAGGCTCCTAAGCAGCAGCGGGCGCGAGAGTATGATCGCTGAGCGAAGCTCAGTCCAAGTCGATGAGGGGTCAGGCGATGTCTCCGTCGTGAGTCTGTCTGTCTGTC
>NW_026270322.1:0-5946 GCF_000697945.3 Frankliniella occidentalis | reverse complement strand
CGCCCCGCCCCGCCCCGCCCCACCGCACCGCGAACCGTGTCCCGCCACGCCCTCGCTGCCCATTGTGCAGAGTAGCACCGGACGGAACGATTGAACGTTTTATTTGCAAATGAGACGCCGCTCTTCGGCGGCTTGCCTCTTTTGTCTCAAGGATGCGCTGAGTTAAAGACTCTAAAGACTACTTGCTGCTGCCTGACACAGAGAGACGCGCGGCACCGAGAGAGGCATTCCGGCGTTAGTCGTCAAGCTCAGCACCGCCCGCACCGCCGGTGAACAGGGTTTACATTAGTTAGGTAAGTTGGGGTCGGGTTTTGTAGGTTAGTCGGCCACTCCCAACTGCCCAACACCGCCCCGGCCCAGGGGCAGAACATTATTCGAACAGCTCGCACTCGCCACGTTTCTGCCTCTCACACACAGACGCTCGCATACTTTTAAAGACTTACCAATATGCGTCCGCCCGCGGTCCCCCGATGCGGAGCGTGGGACCACCGCCAGACACGGTGGTGGCCGAAACGTGATACTCCGACTCATCGCTCATTTGGGTCCAGTTCGTGAGCTTCCTCCTCTGCATAGTGCGCGCCTTGCTCCTGCTGCTGCTCCAGCGACCGCCGCGGAGTCCTCCCCGAAAATCGATCAATCACTTTCGACGAAAAATCGTGTGTCCTCATGTTGTTGCTGCTGCTACTGGCGGCCGGAGGTCCCCAGACGCACGAGCCCACCTGTTAAAAAAAAAAATTAAAAAAGCAAAAACACAAAAACATCGTCGTCCGATTGGTTCCGGAGTTGCCGCTTCGTCTTTCTCTCTTTACCTCTCCCATCTTCACTCACTTCATAGCAAGGAAGACTGACGATGAGACCTTCAAGCCCCCCAAAGTCGCCGAGTACCGAATAGGAGAGGTCGAGAAGTCTGCTACAGTCTGTAGACTGGTGCGCAAGAAAGAATAAGTGAAAAATCTCGGATGCAGTGACTAAGACGTTAAAGTTGCAGACAGAACCACTTACATTTTGGTGACTACAGATGAAATCGTAGAGGACGAGGGACGAGAAGGTTGGAAGAGTTGCCGTTCATCTTCCCGCGCAAAAAGGCCTCTTTAACCTAACTTCCGCCACCCGCTTCTTCTCCCGTTTAAACTCGAGCTCGAATCGCATCCCTCTTCCGCGGGGCATATAGACATACAGGTCGACAGGCGCTCCGCATTCACTCCCTGTACTGCCTGAGGCTGGGGCCCGGCCCCCGCCCCATTGTCAACTTCCGCACCGGCACTGGCTGGCCTACCCTCTCTCTCCGCTCACCTCCGCCTCGCCAACGCCACGCCACACCACACCGAGCGTCAAGCAGTCTGCGGTGTGCGCGAAGGCTGTGCTCCGCTCCGCTCCCTTTTGAACGATCAAGAAAAATAAATCGCTCGCACAAACGAGAGCGGTTTGAACACCGCTGCTGTGATCCCGAAGGGCAGAGAACATCCCTGATGGATCGGGTCGTGTGTGTGTGTGTGTGTGTGTGTGTGACCCCCTCTCAGTCTGTTCCACGCTCGGCGTGCCACGCCGGACAGACAGACCATGGCCGCAGCGGTGGGGTCACACCGGGCCGAGGCCCAATGCACGAGGAGAATGAGGCTCCGGAGGATTTGTTTTGCGAAACACACACACACACTCACACACCATCGCCGCGACGTTAGCCCGACTGACCTCGGCTGGAACCACTACTCTCCTGGCCAACCGGAGGTGTCGAAGCTCCTGGACGCCGAGGCCGGGCTGACCAACCAGAAGCGCGGGCGCGAGTGTCCTCCGCGCGCGCCGTCAGCCAATCCGCGACGCGCTAGAAAGAAACCGCGCAGCGCAGCAAGTGGCTTTGGAAGGAAGCGTTGGCGCAGCATCTGCTTTATTTGACTTGAATCCACCCTCCTTCTTCACCGTAAGGCCGTGCATATAGACAGACGTGTGTCAGATTACAAAGTTGTTCATCTTTGAGCAAATGTGAAGAGGGGACCGCGGCGCGGCGGGGTTCCTCTCCGATACACACGCATGGCTGCAATGTGTGGAATAACGTTGCAGAAGATATCGCAGAGAAAGCCGGCAGAGATAAGGAGCTTGGATGCTGCCGCCGAGGGTCAAATGGGAGAGTCTAAATGTCAAATAAAAGATAGCGGGGGCGGGGGGTCGCGTGGTTCCTCGCGGCACGTACATCAAACACTTCGCGGCTGATGAAAACCGAGCGGAATGCGAGACATCCAGAAGACGACAAAAACTCGGAACAGTCACGCAGAAAAGAAGCGTTTCCTTACACTGAAAGAACAAAGGTGCTATACTATTCCTACCTCCTGTAAAAGGCACTAAGGGTTTTGCCAAAGGCACTAATTTGTATCACCTTTTGGGCAATTTAGTGCCCTGTTTAGTGCCTTTGTGAGGCACTAAACTGAAAATGTGTGTGTGTTCCCCAGGAAAGGCACGACTTAGCATCTATGCGAAAACAAAAGCTGGCTGTTTTTTTTAGTGTTTCAGCAATATTGTTTTTGCATGAGCAGCAAACTGTTTGCGGTTGAAATACCGAGCAAACTACTTTTTTGCGTCTATTTTTGCACTATCTACCTCCAGCTACTCTGAAGAGCGGGGTGCAGGGCGGGCCGGAGGTCGAGGAGGAGCGAGGCAGCAGTGGTGGCGGCGCGGCGGCCTGGAGAAGTGAAGGGAGGCTGACGCCGTAGCAGCCGGAACATGTTATGTGGAGAAACGCGAACGAGCGAACGGGGAACATTAGAGCAGAAAATAAAACCGTTCGAAAAATTAAAGGTATCATTTCCATTTCTTTCAAGTTTTCCGAAGAGCACGCATTCTGACGGGCTCTTATTCCTACCAACAAGATTACGCAAATAAAACAAGAAAAAATGCAATTGCATGGTTTGTTACACAATAACCCAGCAGGACGCCGATCGGTGCCACATTCCCGTACGCAGATAATAAATTACTCCCCCATTAATCCAACAGTAAATGTGTGTACGCTTTCTGATGGGGCGCTTGTTCCCTACAATCCCTACAAACAATCAGTTAGTGATCACTTACTGATTTGTTTCTAAGGAGCTCATGAGCTGCTTGCGAAGCATTTGGCAGATTTGTAACACTGAAAACCTTTGAGTGATGTGTCGTGCTCGAAACGAGTGAGACAATTTTGCCTCGTTCAATCAGAGCGATGACTATAAGGCTCACCTTATTTGAGTCATATACACCGAATTCTCACTCTGGAGGAGTAAGATTTCCCTGACCTCGCCCAATTGCAGTGATGAATCTCACTTTTATTGGGCGAGGACTGCAAATTATGACTCAAACTGAGCGAGAGTCATATAGCTCGTTCTCAGGAGAGTAAGATTTTTTGTGTCACTGATCTCACTCTCCTGAGGGTGAGATATCTGTCTCTGGCATTTTCAGTGAATACAAAGCATTTGCTTTATCTTGCATAGCATTTTCAGATATGCTTTGTAAAGCTGCAACAGTGCACTGTTCCCTTATCATGGGGGAGAGAGGGACAGGGGACAGATCATTTTTATTCCTGTCCTATTTAGGGCATTCAGATTAGACCATGTGTGGGTAAATTTTCGTGACTTGGCACATCGCTGCTACTCGAAGTTAAGGTCGTTTCTCTATCAAGGTTTGGCTCGGCCTTTGTAAACTGGGCGACATTGATTATATCTCTTCTCGAGTTCGAGTATACCCAACCGGCTGCACAGCACTCCGTCAACTCGCAAGTCACGCTCTTCACAGCTTAAAGGAGACTCCATAAAAGGGTATTTACATGTCTCTACACGCTTTGATCGACCTCGTATCGCCGTAATCAGCCGATAGCGATAGCGATTCGGTGGAAGTGTGGGCGGCGATAGTACTCTTATTCCTGTGAGTGGCATCTCGAGTCTCCTCTTCCTGCACAAGGGCTCGCACTTGTCCCAGAACCCGCTACGGAGCGTGGGCGTAGAAGGGCTTCTGCTAAAACCCGGAATTCAAATGAACAGGCAGACTCGAGCGATAGACCCCCGTTCTAGTGGCGCCGATTTCCGAGACGGATACCTTTCGTTAGAGAATTCTGTGTTGAGATAACTGTAGAGTATTTTCAGCTGTGGGAAGTCTTAGGATAAATAAAAAATTTATGTCGCTTGCCTTGCTAAAAAGCTCCGGTCGGATTTGTGGGCGACTGCCGTGCCGCATGCACGGTGTGCTGGTGGGTTGCCGACTCGCAGGCCTCACGGAGATTTTTTTAGAAAGTACGTCTGCCATTCGTCATTATGAACCTGCCAAAGTTCAGCCTCCACAAGGTCCCATAGCGCCTGGTCGGTAGGCAACATCTGACCAACAGCGCACGCGTGTACTGCGGAGTGGCCTACCCCGAGTCTCGCAGGCGCTAAGCTCCCCGCACAGTACAATTCACATGGCAAATACAGCAAGGGCTTCGGCCAAAGGCTTACGAAACTGTGTAAAAATACAAATGTAACGGTATTTGGACTCCAATAACACCATATAAAAACTGGGAAAAAACACCACATGATTCAGATACATCTTATATTTATCTGTGTATGATCAAGGCTAGCTGATTAACAGAAGCAAGTGCATGTCCTGAAGTTTTTGCTTCAGTACCTGACCCCAATATTTCAAGTATTTCTCGACAACATTTTGAGGGCGAAATAAGTGCGACGAGGGAGGATTATAGATAATAAGAACATCACGTTCAACAAAGTAGAGGTTGCGGTGGTCGTCTCGGCAGCGGCAGCAGCGGCGGAGGCAGCCGATCGGAGGAGGAGGGGGGGAGGGGGAGGAGGACGCTGATAGGCGAGTTGTTGACTTGGACAAATATTTGCATAAGTTATCGCGTGCCAAGAGGGGGGAGGAGGGACCCCCTGCCGCGGGTGCGCGCGCGTGTGTGTGTGCGTGTGTGTCCGCGCGGGGGTAATTTAGTTGACTTTGCGCGGGACGGCGCGCCGCGGCGTGTGCCCGTCCGACCGGTGAGGAGCCGCAGCAGACGGTGGTGGCGGTGGTGGTGCTGAGATGCTCTCGCGCTCGCTCCCTCCGCGCCAGCGCCAGCCTCCCTCCTGTCCTGACGTCCCGCGGCGCGTTAATGGAAACCCCTCAAGGATATGCAACACACACAGACGTGTAACACACGACACACGGCCACCGAAAGGATAGCGAAAACGCCGCCGTGTCGAAAGGGCGAAATAAAAACGACGCGCCATATTCGACAAGTCTCTCTTCGTGCCAGTTCCTCACCCAGAAAAGGAGAAAACTCGGATTTCACGTCAAAAAGTGCTCTGATCCTTTAGTTCAGCCGTATTCCCTGAAATCATCTTAGTTCGGGTTTACATCAAAGTCAAAATTTCCCTCGGAAAATGGAAGGACTTTTTGGCTTCAAATCAAATAAGGTACGTTTTGCAGTGTCTCATTGAATCAAAAGACCATTGACACGAGGAAAGTGCAAATCACATCACAAGACTGCCCGCCAAGGACACACAGGGGGAGGACAAGAACCTCTGTCTAGGGTTAGGGTTGAAACAATGATCCTCCTCCTCACGGCAACGGGCTGCGCCGTGGCGTCCAGCGCGGGCGCACAAGCGCGCGAGCAGGCGGAACACTACACACACGCCGTACAGTGCGCTGTTTTGCAGGCGCGGTGAGTCAGCCGGGTCGGGTCAGGCTCGCGCCGTGCTCGAGAGAGAGAGGCCTACCTGCCTGCCTGCCTGAGGGGTAATTACCGCCTGGCTCGGGTATCAAACGGAAAATGAGCTGCGGAGAGTGTGTATTGCCGGCGCAGAGGGGGTCCTGAGCACGGCGGCACCGGCGCCCCGAGCAAGCGGAACGACAGACATCGCAATGACGAACGTGACATTTAACCATCGGGATGATATCAAAAAGTACCAAAGCGACGTCAAACCACTCCGCCCGCGAGCCCCATGTGGCGAAAATGGGGGG
>NW_026270321.1:575-2844 GCF_000697945.3 Frankliniella occidentalis | reverse complement strand
CTCTCCCTCTCCCTCTCTCTCTCAGTGTGAGTGTGTTTGTGGCTGACGCGGCCACTGTTTTCCCCGCAGGTCAGTGGAGGGGCCTGGGGGAGCGGGCTCGGGTCCGGCTCGTAGTCCTGATAAGCCCGGCTTGGTTGCCATCCTTATAAGGACCTTATAAGGACCCTATACGGACCTGTGGCTCATTATGGTAATGTCCGGGCGAAACTGATACCGGTCTGCGTGGACAGCGCCTGCCCTGCTGGGACCACCACAGCCTCCCGGAGCGGCACGCGCGGAAAATTTGAAAACGCTCTGCGAGGGCGTATGGCGTTTTGCCTTACCAAACCAACGATGCTGTCGACGATGTCCTCTTGGTTCTTCTAGTCTAAGTATACCTGTAGAGTTCAGCAACTTCCGTAGCGAACTAGCCTCTTCCTGTTTGGGCCGCAGGACCGCGGCCGGTGCCCCCCTCCCTCCTCCATCGCGCGCGCGCACGCACACACACACACACACACACACACACACACACACACACACACACATATCCCCGGGTACCTTCTGCCCGTCCTTCCTTACCGCCGCCGCGGGCCTGTAAGCGCCGCTGAATGCGAAACTCGTCGATCTTTTCTGTGACGGCGATACATATTACATGACTGCGGCTCCACTCGCGCTGATGAAACATCTGGGCTCCAGTTCGTAAAGCGGGAGAGCTCGAGAGCTTTTGAAAAGCGCGAGAGCCCTGAGAGCTTACTTGGTTATCAGAGCAGTGGGTGCAGTGGAAAGCCATAGAGCTGAACCATGGGGGGGTAGCCGGTCCGACTAGGCAGCACACATGACCTGGGAGGCTCGTCTGAGTATGAGGTCTTCTCTTGAAGGTTGGGTTCAAGTGCTCACTGAGTGACCCAAGGCCTAGCAGGGCCACAAAGCGCGGGTAGGGATTGTGATAAGAGTCGGAGGGGTAAATCATTTGGGTTCGTAGCGTACCGGCTATTTCGTTGTATTCTTTTGCCATTTCCGCTATATCACGGTTATTTTTGATTAATTCGTGGTATTCGTAGTATTTTGGGAGTATTTCGCGACTATTTCAGCTATTTCGCGTCTATGTCGGGTCTCTATATCGCTCTTTCGCTTTTATTTAGAAGGGGGAATGTGGACAATCAATTTCGCAACTGATTTGCGATGAACAGTGAACGTCGTAGGGTCCTATTAAAGAGACCATCATAGTTTTGACAAAACCAGCTTTGGCCTACTATTTTTAATTCCTTTACAATCCGAATGGAATCAAAAAATCCTCTGTACGTCCAAAAAGTGGAGTACCCTTCGATGATTTCAGGAGAAATATGTCCATTTAAAAGCCTCGTTTCTTTTTCAGCCAGGTCCAACATTCTGGGTCCTTCCGGGCAGGGGAGGTACAAACCAAACTCTAAAAATAAGGATGTTCTCCGCCGAGCTAGCGCAATAAACTACTACCTTCCTCGCGTTGTTCCCGCTACAAAGTGTTCAATGGTGACCCTCGCTACCCCCCCCCCCTCCCCCTCTCACTTTCACCCTCGGTCTCGCGAGGTGCAGAGTGGATCGCCGATCCTAGCGCAGAGCGCGTTTGATTCCCCCTTAACGAAACAAAATGGCCCCCCTCCCCCTCCTTTTCCTGGGCCCCTCTACCCCACCGCCCTCCTGCTGTTGGGCTTCGAAGTCGCGCTCTCGCCCATCCACGCGTGAAAGTGCCGCTAGTCTCCGCCACAGGTCGGCCACCTCGGCCCGGTTTGGGGCCGCCGGGTCACAGATAAGGGTGTGGGTGAGAGCAGCGGAAAGGGTGCATTGAAAGAGTGAGATTGAGTGCGAGGTTTTGTAACCCCGCTCGTCACCGAACCGCTCCATCTTGTGCTGGGACCCCCGCAACCTGTTTGGGCCCCGGCCCACCGCACTCCACCCCTACCTCATTCCGCCCCTACCACACTTCGCCCTACCGCACCTCTTCACGACGCATACTGCCCCAAGGCAGCTCACCGCACCCGCACCGCGCCGCTGCTACTTTGTGTGCTCAAAGTGGATAGGTGCAGTAAAATGCACAGCGGCGCTTGGCACCTGCCCGGCAGTCCCCCCTCCCCATCTCTAGGACTGCGTCGCCCTCCATCTTCCTCCTCACTCTGTCACGAGACATGTCGGCGGCTAAAGTCAGACTTGCCAAGCGCCGGTGTAACTGCGCCAGCCTACACGCTGCGGGGGCGGCCCGGCGCGAGGGCAGTCCGGCCGGTCCCGCCGGTCATTAAGACGAGGGGAGGAGTGA
>NW_026270321.1:0-302 GCF_000697945.3 Frankliniella occidentalis | reverse complement strand
CCCACAGCCTGCCCCCGCCTCCGCCCTGCTAGAGGATTTGTATTTGAGGAAGGCTGGGATTGGGCCGTTGAACCGGCCGACCAAACAGAGCCGTGGTGTTTGCGAAATTTCGAAACGTATAGCGGAAGTAGCGCAGCCCGTTGCTGTGCGGCCGGTGGCTGGGGGGTGGCCGTGCGTACGGGACGAAAGTGACCCAGGGTGAACGCCCCACCCCCGCTAACGACACCCCCTGAGCTATCAACCCCTACGGCTCATTACCGGTGGCCTACCCCACCCCCCTTTCCTCTCGTCCCACCTACCTG
>NW_026270320.1:5724-6199 GCF_000697945.3 Frankliniella occidentalis | reverse complement strand
CGATCTGACTTGAGTAATATGTGGCAATTTAATACGGCATATGCCAATTACTTGGTCTTTTCTTTTTCGAACGCCAAGTATTTTTTTCAAGCCATTGGAAGGCTCAAAAGTGTACAAAGGTATTGTAATTTAACAACTTTATGTAGTTCCGAGGGTAGATTCAACGTATTTCTGGGGGTGCTAATTTAAAATACCAATCTGCAAAGACATTTACATTTTAGACATATAAGACCCACCTTTTGCTCTCCCGGTGATTCGTGCATTTCCAAGTGGCCGCGTACATAGAGTTCTCTCAGCGCGTCTTCGGCGCTGAATGGCTACCCCCCCCCCCTTCCCCTCCGGGTTGGACTTCCCCAACTGATTTCCCGGCCGGGCTTATATGACCGCCGGCTGAACGATGCGGTCGTCTCCCATGAATAGAGCACGTCGAGCAGGTATAGTGTAGAAGGGGCCTAAACGGACGGCCCTGCGGCCC
>NW_026270320.1:0-609 GCF_000697945.3 Frankliniella occidentalis | reverse complement strand
CACACCCACACCCACACACACACACACACACGGCGCTCTTCGGTCTCTGGAGGAAAGAAGTACTTCTCTGCGCTCCGCCCGCCCGCCTGGTGTGTCGCTGCGCATTACACACTAACGCCTACAGTCCCGCCGACGCTTACAGCGATGATATGCGCATCTCAAGTGAGGCCCACTTATACGTATGCGCCTTGGCTCGATCCAGAGGTAGAGAAAGCGCCAACAAAATGAAACAAGACGGTGAGGCAGCTTGTTTTTTTTATTTTCTTACCGACGCATTGCTTAAGACCCATGGAGGGAAAAGAACAGAAATTACGTGGCTGTATTGTGTCACTGTAAAAAATTTCGTCGTAACTTTACAAAAATTTTGTAAACTTGAATTATAATTTAATTTGTAAATTAACGAGAGCACATTTTTTACTCGCCAATCGATTTGAAGACGATACTGCTTGTCTTTTTACGATTACAAATTGTAATTTTACAACTTGCGTCAAGGAAAGTTTTCCTGTAAACCTACCCACTATTTTTCACAGTGTGTGCGTCATGCAGGACACAATATATACTGGTGGAGGACAATGTTGTGCCCGGCCCAAAACTCGTTATGCAGATGGT
>NW_026270319.1:5358-16552 GCF_000697945.3 Frankliniella occidentalis | reverse complement strand
GGGGGGGTCGGCGTAAAGAAGGAAGTGGCAGCAGCAGCGGTCGTAGGGATTATACGGAGCGGGCGAGCAAAAAGTAAAACGAAACGTTGTGCGATTGAGTGCGACAATTAACGAGGCTATGCTGGAGAGGCTTTAGTGCCGAGCGTAACGTGTGCCGCTGCTCGTGCACAAGCCTTGTTGCTTGTTGCAGGCGGCGAGAAGCTTTCCGCGAATAGTATGAGGTGATGAGCCTCTCCTGTGCCGCAGCACCAGCAGCAGTGTAAAAGTCTGTCAGCGGGACTTCCGCAGTCCATAACGCGCTCGTTAAACTGTTGTGTAGCGGGAGCAGCAGTGGAGTGGGCTACCGGGACGCGCCGCCGCCGCGGGAGGCGCTAGGTGTGTGCATTATATGCCTGTGTGTGTGTGTGTGTGTGATGTGTGTGTGTGTGTGATGTGTGTTTAGGCGTGGGTGGGACGGACGCGCCAATACGTGCAGACGCATCCGCGCTGGCGCCCTCTTTCGTCGGCGCTCGGTTTCCTTCTAAAGGACTCCCCCAATGATCTGCATGAGGGTCGGACGGCTGGGGGGCGGCATCGTGGCGACTTCCTGGATGAGGTTCGTATTATAATAAAACCGTATCTATGCTAATGTCCGGTGTGCCGTAAAAAGAAAGTTTTCTCGGCCGCCTTGTCGCTTGCCCGGCTCTTGTGCCGCTCAGCGCGGCCAGATGTCCTGCCGGGGGGAGTTGTCGTGCACGGCGCGAACAGACCGCAAACAATCTTATCACGGCTGGAAATCGAGATGGGTTTGCGGGTGGTGGGGCGGGGCGGGGCCGGCAGTGATGGTGGGCCCTCCAGCTGACCTTATCGGTCAGGCCAGGACCACTCGGGCTGAGTAATGGATATTGTGGGATCGCAACAGTATGTTGACAGCCCCCATGGCACCCCCGCGCCCCGCCTCACCCGGGACGGCGCACCCCGTTAGGGAGCAAAAGAGATTTTCCGCGATAGGGCAGCTCTGTCTAGGGCCCGACTTCAGAAGTTGGGGTGACAATTTTACTAAATATGCATAATATGCATGCAGAAAGCATTTGTGCTCCGATGGCGTTCGTCGCACGAATTTTAATTGGAATTTGTAAGTTTTCTGCATATGGTGTGGTATATCGTGTGGTTGGTTCGTGGAAATTCGTCATGAATGCGTATCGTGTAAATTTTCACAATCTTGTAGCGAAATGTGTTGAGGGAGATCCGGGAGATCCACTTTGACATTCTCTTTCAGACCAGCGGCCAGGGCCAAGCATCCCACAAATCTAAGGATTTAACACGTGTTTGCTGGATGTTGTACGATATCAGCTAAGGGGTTGATTTGTTGCTTTGATGTAAGTGACAACCAACTACTTGTTGTATTATTGGATTTTCAGTTCGAGCTATCGACTCATAACCTCATCAAAGTTTTCATGCCACAAAGTTGCAGCTGTTTTCCGTGCACGAGAAACCTGCGAAGCTGCGGTGCTGTCCCTGTGATCTCGGCCCGGTGCAGCGTATAGTGTTCGTACCGGGTCGGGCTGACTTGACGTTATAAAAGTATGAACGAATTACCTGCTGAGTGTGTGCGTGCGTGCATGTGCACATGGTCAGGGGCGCGTCGCGTCGTATCACAAGGGGGGACTCTAAACAAACGACGGAGACGGACAAGTTGAGCTCGTGCGTGTCGAGGCGTGCGCGTGTGCACGCCCGCTCGCGCAGCTGCCAAAACGACATGTGCCTGCAATGAGCTCCACCCAGGCTCCGTCCGGGCAGTGGTCCAGTAAATGCTGAGAGTCCCACATTTGGTGTAATCAAAGTTGCTGACAAATATTTCTTTGGCAAATTTGTCTCTAAACTAGACACAGAAAAGGTTACTTGTACTTATTATGGCGTACATTGTAACTTTTATTCATATACCGATTTCCACCCAAGTGTGCTGATGTGCTTTAAACATATCAATCAGGCTTCATCACAGTAAAAAACAACGTCTGAATTTTTGAGGGAACGGGGAGAAACTTTGAAGTTATCCCATTTTTGAGGGAAAACATCATATTTTAAAGAACTTTCTAAAAAAATGTTGGAATTTTCCTTCATTTTTTGAGATCTCCTTAAAATCCTTCCTCAAACATGGGAGTTTCTCCAAGTTCTCCCTTTTCCTCCAAAATTCAGACATTGTTTTTACTGTGATGCAATATGGTCCCTGTTCCCACGAAGAGTGTGGAGTTCTTGTAGTTTGCAAAAGCTTATTTGCGAAGCTGCATAAAAATTCTACGAGTAACTTTCGCACACCAGAAAGAATGCCTCTGCTGACATTGTTATTGTGCGCGGGGGGTGCTACGGGGCGACACCTAACTCCATCGGAATGCCCCATCAGCAGCGCGACGACACCGGCCGCCCCGTCAGCGCCAGCCCGGCGCGGCCGCGAAGGGCATGTATGGCGCCGATCAGCGCTCTCTCACGGTCCCAAACATACGTGCGGTCCAACCAAAACCATGTCGATGCATCGCGCGGCGGCGTGTCGTGGAACTCTGCACTCTGCACCGGGTGGCCGCGGTGGCCGGGGCTGCGCAAGTGCATCAGACTGGCCATGAATGGGGCACGCGGGCCGCGGGAGGCGCCCCACGGGCCGCCCGCCATCAGCGCGCCGTAAAAGCAAAAGCCTTATAATCCCCAGCCTGCCTCCCAGCCAAACGCATCCCGCCCCGCCGCGCCCCGCCGCGCCATTCACCAACAATTTTCCATGGCGGAGCGCGCGCGAGTGCTCTTGCCTTATCGCAGGGCGGCACGGCACGTGGCACACGTGGCGAGAACTCGGCCGAAAAAATAAAAATTGCATCCCGCAGGGGGGGCTGCTGGGAGTGTGTGGTAATGAGATAAAACGTTGGGTAATATTGTCGTTGGTACAGTACACAGGCATTATGGGCCGCAGGTTCGGATTTTGTCTTTTCATAAATGCGAACATTTTGGCGCCATGGGTGCGGCAAACGTTTGTCCTGCGGGGTCTTGACTCGTGGAGTAATCATCGGGAACGAGGAGGAGGTATGGGATTACCCGATGCGCATTGTCTTCACCCCCTGGCCCGCCCATCACTGGCGGCGGCCAAAGAAGTGCGTCAAGGAAAACACGCACCCGCACCCCACTCGGCCCGGATGGACGCGGTGGGGACCTGGCCCGGACCAACCCCCTGAGGGGTGCCTAACCACACCGCGGGGGCAGCCCGCGTGCGCGGGGACTGCACGTCGCGTGCAATTGGCATCCGTCGGCAAACCTAACCTAGTCCAACCTAACCTAACCTCCGGCGGCGCCGGGGCTTTTGTTGGAATCGGAGGCTAAACCCCCTCGGGGGCGGTTTTGTTTCAGAGTGTGCTGTGGAGTGCTTTGGTATTTCTGGCCCGACGGGTCCGAGCAAAGAGCGTGTTTCGCTCAATGGAATACAACGCGGAGGCACTTTACGCCTTATCTCGCGTCAGGGCTGCGGTGGCAGCCTGGTGGTGGCCATGCGACCAGCGAGGGGGTCGGGGGGAGGGGCACGACGGCGAGGAAAGGGCTGCTGTGCTATCTATGGACTGCCAAGAATAGAAACCTGTCGATACGCGACTGTAGTATTGCGAGCGAATAATCGGAATAATGGCAAATGCTCAGGACGACTGGGACTGCGGTGTTTGGGGGATCAGGCTCCTTGCCTCGTTCCTTGTCCTTTCGCACAAGAAATTGAGTCTTGGACCACTTACATCATTGCACTTGATCCTTGACTTTTCATATGCATAGAATTTCTTGGATCAAGTTGTATGTACTTGAATAGGATCAGGTACAGTTTACTTGCTTCAAGAACTTAGTTTTTAGACAGTCCCTTGTGGTCTGTCTCTACCCGAAGGTAAAAGTTTCCCGTTGCCGATTGACGTTCTAGTTCCAGTTTTTTTGGGGTTTCACGGGGTGCGAATATGTAACCTGTGTACAGTAAAATAACTATATATGCACTACGGGTCCTGTAGGACCACATCGTTTAGTACTAGAGTAAACTCGCCTGAGCCCAAGCACTCGCTTTTACTTCTAGCCGGTGTACGAGGATATTTGCACCCTACGTACGAAGGCTCCTTCGCCAAGGGGGGTACAAATCGCCTGGGTCATTTGTACCCCCCGTGGATACCCGAGTACTAATCGCCCAGTCAATTTGTACCCGGTACCCGAGGTGCAATTCGCCTGGGAGGTTTGTACTACAAAGCTGATTTGTACCCCTGGGTACAAATTGCCTGGCCTGGGTACTAATGCCCCAGGCGATTTGCACCCCTCCTTACAGATGTCCGCGGGGATTTATACCCGGGGGTACAAATCGGCTGCTACACCGGGATGGTCTTTGGCCTCACACATCATTATCCTCGCGTGGCATTGACGCCCTGCTCTTTTCTAGGTCACAGTTTTTGCGAGCGGGCCCGCGTACCCTCATCTGTACAGAACTCGTAGCCGCCTTTGCCGCGGAGGCCCCATGCCGCGACTGGCCTTGGCCATGGCGGCCCGGCCGTGAGCCCCGGCCATGAGCCCCGGCCATGAGGAGGAGAAGAGAGGAGGAGCCTTGCCTTTGCCATTCCGGCTTTCGGAAAGTAGTCCAGCGAGTAACGGCACAGCGACCCAGTGCCGGGGCTGAGCCGAGCCGGCGAAGCCAAGGCGGAGCTCACGCTCATGACCAGCACCAGCAGCCTCATGGCTGCGGGGGACCAAGGGGGGTTGGGTTCATCGGCCGCAGCTGCGCCACGCCTCGCCACGCCGCGCTGAAGAGGGGGAGGGGAGAGAGAGGGGTTATCGCGTAAGGCGTCGCGCAACAATTGAACGAATGTGCGATAGGTCGGCGCTGCTGTACCCCCCTGCCGGTACCCGCCGGTACCGGTTCGCTATCCGCTACACGGCCCGCTATTCCCGCTTGCTGCTATCCAGCCGCCTGCAGCAGGGGGGCGGGCCTCCGCGGGGCAGAGCCTGCTGGGCAGAACGGGCTGCAGGACGGCGTGCATGGCCGTGCGCGCCAGCTCCCGTAAGATGGAGGTGGAAAAAAGACTGCAATTCGGGCGTGTGATGTCGTTTGCAGTGGGGATAAAAAGAGAAGAGTGCAACGTATTTGTGTCTTCCACGCAACCCATACCAGCGCGCTGCGTCCGACAGAGACGGTCAAGTGATGTGTGCCAAACACACGGCAGCGCCCCAGAGGAGCAGCAGCAGTCTTGTAACGGGTTCGAGCGCCCTTCTCCCCCTTCCCCCTCAATTCTCCATTGGGCCCTCCTGCGGCCCGTTCGCAATATTCATTGTGTCTGAGGCCGCCTCATCGAGATACGGTGCATGTAGCGGTGTGCACTTTGCTGCTCCGGCCCGCTGTGCTCGGGCGGGCAACACTCTGGCCTCTTGGCTTTCTTTCACTGAAGCATTCACAGGTTGGTTTTTGGCAGTGGCGTTGTATATATTTCCCTATTTTTTTATTTTTTTTTATTTTTGGCGAACAAACACAATTTATTGCTTTTTAAGAATAATGGGACACGATGCGGTACTTTTTGTTTCTGTTCCTTTTTTTCCGCATAGTGGAAATTCTCCTCGTCGCAGGCGTTGTTATTGGTGTCCCTCACTCTGGCGGCCAGCGTCGAGACGATAAGTCTTAGTTGGCCCATGGCCCAGGCTCTTCGCGTAAAGCACCATGTTTTGGGGGAATAATGACTGCTACCTGGTGACTCACATAGTACAACGCTCGGGGTTGAATAGCTAGCCGCTTCAAGTACATTCAAAATAGCCGGTAGCGGTGTCGCCTGTCTCACGTGCGCCACGCTACGTACGTGTCACAGTACGTAGAAATTTTGGTGGCGCTACCTACGCAGGTTTTTTTCCCCGCAGGAAATCCGCACGTCTGAAACTAAAGACCTCGCTAAAGACATAATTAATGTTACAGGTGCAACAGGTGCACATGGAAAATAACCCGGTTTGCGTTGCATTGATTTCGACCACTCTGAGAAACGAGCGCATTGCTACAGAGTGCAGTCCTTCGTGCGTTACTACGGAAAGACCGTTCGTAGAGTGTTCCTTTCCTCCCAATTTATGTTTCAGAAAAGAAAATTAGAGGCATGACTAGTGGCTGCGCACTTTGCAATATGAGATTGCAATGGACGAGACGAATGTTTGGCGGTGGGGCGCGGGACTTCTTGTTCACCCGTGAACGGGCCTAAAAAAATATAAACGAAAGAAGAAAAGACCTAGATCGGCATACACTCACACACGCGCGCGCATGCACGCCCAGCGAACGGTATTTCCGCATCAGGGCTGACTCAGCTGAACCTGACCTTGTGCCGGGGGCCAGACCTGGCCCTGGGCGAGTGGTGACGCATAGCGGCTCGCGCCTCCCAAAGGGCCCAAGCCCATTCTAATAAGAAACCATTCATTTTTATTTTTCTGACGCGTGTAGTGGTCATCTGTTCACTCGACGTATTCAAAGTGATCCAACAATGACAAAGAATTGAAATTGAGAGGGTTTTAATCGAATTTATTTAAGCCTTGAAAAGCGCGTCTTGCCGTACATGAGAAAGCTTAACAAAAATGACGCAGTGAATTTGACATCTCTGATACAATAAATAAAATATAAGACAATGACGCGAGATGGTGGTCGAAAAGATAAGTGATCAAAAAGATGTAAAGTAAAAAAAGATTTCTTTTTTAATAAAAGGTTTAAAAAAGTGAGAAATAAAAAAAGATGAGAAATTGCAGGACACACACCCGCACTTCAGATGTAAAAACTATAAATGGCAGGGCCTTTGTCTTTTTGACCAGCGGCGGTCGGGAGGCTTATTTTTTCCGTGACGTGGCCCCACGAGGCCCCACGGTGGGTACCGGCGGGGGTACCCGATGACAGGTCGCAGGAGGCGCGGGGGGCCCGCCCGGCCGGGCCCGGCCGCCGCTAACGGCGTGGGCGACCCAAGTGGGTTACTGGGTTAGGTAGCGGTACCCGCGCGGTTGTTAACCCCCCCGGGCACGCTATGCGGACTGCAGGGTTCTGCTACCCGTCAGGCCGTCAGGTACCCATCAAGGAGCACACGTCAGGAGGAGGGTACCGGAGGGTACTTGACCGATCCACGTGGCGGCGGCGCCTGCTGGGCCTGATGCGCTCCCCTTTGCTGTCTCACCCACAATTTATTCCGTTGCGGTGTTCAAAATATGATTTGGAGCACCTCCCAAAAATGCGTGGTATCGATGGCATACCTGTCTCTAAGTGGAAGTTCAAGTCCTTTGTTCGGTTGGAAGCATGATTTTATTTTTCTACATCTTCAATGAACTGGACTTGCCAACTTGTGCAACTGCACATCAAATTCAGTTTATTATTACAATTTTAAACATGTAAACTCTTTTATTTTATTCTACTGATAACTGTGGTAGAACAAAACTGTAGATGACATCTATGGGGACGTGTTCACGTTGCACGCCCTTCCATCACATGATTGTGACGAAATATCACAAAATCATAAAGTGCATAAAATGCTACACGCACCCTTGTCATTCGAAAAAAATATAATACATTTTTATTAAACCTGGAACGACGCAATTACAACATACTTCGAATGGGGAATAATGGGCCACACCCTGCTTTGCTTGTTGCAGTTAATTGGTTTAGTACTCACCTGCATTTGACTGTTGTTTAACATTATACGTGGTGCAATTATGAATTTATCAACAGGGTTGGCCCGGTCCCGCACAGAACTACATTGACCGGTATGGCGTTGTGAAATTCTGAAATGGGCTCGCCACCACTGCTGTTGGAGCAAGTAGTCGTTATAACGCTGGTCAGTGACGTCCGGCGTGCCTCGTAACAGCCTTACGTCTTTATTATCTCTCATCGATTGATTGCCTTTTTTATTTGAACCTCCCCCTTCCCCTCCTCCTCCCCGGTGTCCTGCTGCTGTCCAGTGGGCGGCGGCCCTTCGGTCGCTCGGCCAAGGGTAACGGCCACGCTGGACGGCCGCCCGCTACGCACCTGACACATTGCAATGGGCCTAACTGGACGTGGCGTGTCCAGCGCGTGGGTCACTTTTGTGCAGTGCGTCGTCGTTTTGTCCGAAAGGCCTTCTGTCAGAGACCACACGGGGTGGACATCCCCCTGGAAGGGGATACGGCGGGGGAAACTGAATATCTGTCGTCATCACGATGCGTCCGCTGCAGCCGGACCTTTGGCCAGGCGCGGCCAGGGGCCAGCCCCCCGGGCCCTGGGCCAAGCCCCTCGGTCAGGCCCTGGCCGCACGCACAGCGCGCACGAGACGGGGCGACAGAATAAAGCCCACAACTGCGCGGTTAGTCGGGCGCAGTTACGAAGAAGTTGCGACCGCACCGGCAGCACCGGCCATCACAGAAGACGTCGTGTTGCGTTTTGCGTCCACTGTCGACCGCATGGGAGGGCTTCCCCATATACGCTGCTACCATACAGTCCAACTCCCAATCTTGAGTATCCGATTTTCGGTAATTAATTGCGAAATTGGAGTAAAGATTAGTTATACAGCCGCTCTCTAAAACAAAACGTGCAAACAGAATGTTGATTTACATACCTTGCACACACCCTCGCCCTGAACATCTAGCAAACCCGAATTTTTTTTTGAAGATGTTTCCTTGTCTGAACCTCGAAAATGTTTACGTTGTTATGGGCCGAATTCTGCTCAGTGATTCACGTGTAGTGTGTAAATGTAATACACAACTATTTCACGTGGTCTTTGAGTTTCTAACAAGTCTCTGGAAGAAGGCTTCATCAGCAAAGTATGTCCGCCTGCAGAAAGTTGGATAGGCAATGTGCTGAGCTGGTCGCGCCTGGGCAGAGCCGCCGCAATGTCTCCAGGACCTCCAGGAGAAGGGAGTGCAGGGATGCGTCGCCTTGCTCCTTTTTGACAGGCAACATGATCCACTCCGCTCTCCCGACTTCTACCTCGCTCTCTCCCTCCCTCTCTTTCTCCTCGCCCTCACGCCTCGAGTCTCTCAAGAGTCTCGTTTACCTGCGGTAAAAAAGGGTAGGCCGCACGATTATATTTGCGACTCCTGTGTGCAGCTTTATTGTACACCGCCAGAAGGGCAAAGGGGCTTCGGATCAGGTGCCCGTGCGCCCGACCGAGCGACACCAGCCAGAACCTGTACACAGCGCATAAGATGACTTTGTAACACGCACATTGGCCGCTGGGAAGGAGATGAAGAGGGTAGTGTACACACAACTGCATCTAAACTAAACATTTTACAAAATATCCGAGAGAAAAATCAATTTTAATGAAGTAAAATTCCACTTCGACTATCAAGGATAGGAGGGTGCACATCGTAATTTGTGAAACGTTGTCGAAATTGTAAAAATTTCACTTTGAACAAATTCGGAAAATGGCGTACCCGTTAATTAGTGCTTTACAGCGTTCACAGTTTCTAAAGTTATTTTCCATGTAGTTTTCTCCAATTTTTTCTTTCTTTGCGTTTCTAAATTTGATAATTGGAATAGTCCTAACCAATTGGGGCAACGCACGACAAAGTAATTCATGTTAAAAGGCTCGCGGCTTGGCCGCCCGGGCCCGGGCCATTCGAACACTCACAATGTACCTGCACAATGTATGGGTGAAAGAGACGCATTACTTTTGATCATTTGCCATAGATGATCTGATTATGATGTCACTTCCTGGATCACCGTGACCGTCCTGCCCGCGGCCAAGCCCGCGCGGCATGACAGTGTCCTGCTGTGTGTGTCCTGCGGGCTCCAGCCAGGCTCCAGCAGCCCGACCCGGACAGGGAAGCTTTGTTTTATTTCTAAAGGCCTAACGGGAATTTGGGGATAAAAACGCGGTGGTCCGCCTGCAGCAGAGTGTCCGGGCGCGGGGGACGGGGCGTGGTGGGGCGCCCAACCCTTGTGCTCGTTATGGAGAATGAGGGCTCATGTTTATGCAAGCGCATTCACCCTGCTTTTGTTTGCTACCTGGTGGTGGTGCTGCTGCGTACCTGAGTGAGTGCGTGTATTAGACACAGGATGCCGGTCTGAGGTCCATCACCGTGGTCCCTGGCCCATGGCTGCGCTTGTGCTACGATTACAAAACGCCGTCGAGACTTTCCCCAGCTTCCATTCATTCTCTTGTCCACATTTTCAAAGTAAGAAAGTCCAGGATAACGATATTTTCTGAGCGTTAAGAAGTTCCATTCTCATGATCGACTAACCCAGCCCAGCCTAACCAACCCAAAAGAGCCATGGGCGGCCCATGGGGGCCCTGGGAGCGCAGTGGAGAGAAAGGGGGGAATGGGGGGGGGGAGGGGCATGAAGGCGCGGCCCAACCTGAGGGGCCAACGACCTCTGAGCCATGAGCTTCTCTCTCTCTCTCTCTCCTCTCTCTCTCTCTCTCTCTCTCTCTCTCTCTCTCTCTCTCCTCTCCTCTCCTCTCTCCTCTCTCCTCTCTCTCTCTCCTCTCCTCTCTTTTACTCTCCTCTCACCCCTTTCGCTTTGTCTTTCGTTAGGCATGAAGTGTTCCCTCTGGGTCACAGTTTCGGCTCTTCTGATTCGGCTTGCTCTGAACCAAACCCCATCTCCTTCTTCCTCCGGAAATTTTCAGAAACAAATTTTGTCGACAGGAAAGTATTCACGCAGTCATACATCGCCATATCGGTTTGCTCCTCTCTGATGGACACCACTCATCCACTCATTGAGCGCGGTGCATCTTTGTTCTTGATCTTGGGCCCGGCTGCTCGTGGCTCGCTTGGCACGGCCGTGACTTTGACCTACTTGAGGCTCGCCGGGCTGGCCAGCAGGCAGCCAGCCGTGCAGCCAGACCGACAGGCAGGCAGCCAGGCGGGCGCAGCCAAAGCACCTAGGCAGTCAGGAGAGGCAATGAACGGGGTGATGATGCTAGGCGCGCTAGGCCCGAAGCAGGCCGGGTCGCTGAACTCTTGGTCCACGTTCCAGGTTGGGCTCCCTGGGCTCTCCAGGGCCCCTCCAGGCAGCTCCAGGCCACCCTTCCCCCCACCTCTTCCCCCGGACCGAGCCGCTCAACCAATCAGGAGCGAGATTGTTCATGACCACCGAAAGAATAAGCTCCGGGGGTCGCTGACCGTCCTACATCAATGTGCGTTGCCGTGAGGCGTCTCTTCCTCTCCCACAGTCCCACCCGCTCTCTTTCTTTTTCTCCCCCTCATTTCTCCCTCTCTCTTTTTCTCTGAGTGTGTATGT
>NW_026270319.1:0-1326 GCF_000697945.3 Frankliniella occidentalis | reverse complement strand
GGCGTGGTGGGGGGCGTGGAGGGGGTGAGCGGGCCGGGCGGACGGCCGCGGGGCCCACAGGCGGACAGACTTCTCATGCGGCAGCAAGCAGCCGACATCCAGCCTTGTGTGTCGGTGCTCAGTCACTCGGCTAACAGCCATCCGAGAAGGCAGTCGAGCTCCCTCTGCGCTCCGCTTCGCACCTGATCCACGACTCGTCTCACGATCGACTTACGTCTCTTGACTCCTGCAGCTAGGACCGCGTGTCGTCCTAGCCCTCGCCACCCTTCTCGTCCTTGTGTTTGAGTGCATCTCCGTCTCACCACCGCCATGGATCCCCAGACCCTGGACCCCACCGGCCTGTACAAGCAGTGAGAGAGCCCGTCCCTCTCGCAGCCACACTCTGCGCGCAGCTCGCACTCCTCTGGACAACCTGCTGGACAAGCCGATCACCATGTCGCCCCCTCAGCTGGACCCCACCGGCCTGTACTGAAGTCGCGGAGGACTCCCCGTAGAACACCCGGACCCCGTCACCGCCGCCGCCTCCAAGATGTCCTGCATCCTGGCCGCCCTGCTCAGCGCGGAGGAGCTCATCTCCCGCAAAGACAACCACAGGTAAGCTTCGAGTGTTCAAGTGTTCAGCTCCTTGTTCGATCCGTGTTCAATAGTCGGGACAAAGCACTCTGCGCGGAGAGCGGGCCCAACCCAGCCCAGCCCGGCTCGCAGGATCAGCTGCTCGGGCCGGGCGTGGTGGGGCGGGGCGGGGCCGTATGGTTCAGTGTCCTCACGGGCCGGCCGGCAGCGCGCTCCCCCCACCCCCGTGCGAGGAGTGTGAGTGATTGTTCTTTTCGTCCTGGCGGTGTGTCCTGCGCCGCCTCGTTCAGGACAAGCTGGTCTGCAGGGCTCCTGCAGGACAACGTGTCCTGGACAGTGCATCTATCAGAGGCCCCCGGGCGCGAGCCGCACCGGCCGGCACACGGCCGATCAGCTGTTCGGAGCGGGCGGGGCGAGGCGGGGTGGGGGCGGCTGAGCTGCCGGGCCCGGTCGCCCTGCAGTCATTATTCCTATTTCACTCGAAGGGGAGGAGGAGGGGGCGGACCTCGAGCTATGTCTGTCCTGCCCCGTCCGCCCCGCCCCGTCGGCCATAGGGCGCCACTTTCTCTCCTCTTTCGCGTCTCATTCTCGCATTCCCTCTCGTCGCGCTTTGCTTTGTTTATGCTCGCCCGGCCGCGCCCCGCCCGGCCCCGCCCCCGCGGAGCACTTTTGCTGCGACCGGCCGACGCGCCGCCGCGGCCGCGCTCGCGGTAGACGCAACACGACGTGCGTTTCATGTCGGGCTGCGCTGGG
>NW_026270318.1:5352-7982 GCF_000697945.3 Frankliniella occidentalis | reverse complement strand
ATGGAAAGCACTGCTCATTCCAGGTAAATGCTAGCATCTTTATTTCTGATTGCCCCATGCAGGAAAACTCTATTGAGTACTGCATGTTGTTACATTACCACATTATTTTAAATGCTCCTATTTGCCTCACAGAAATTCCCCATGCGTGGCTCTGAGTACTATAATTACAAAGGGACAAACAGCATCGTTCTCTTTGCTATTGCTGACGCCAAGTACAAGTTCATTGTTGCTGATGCTGGTGCTAAAGGCCGTGAGGGGGATAGTGGAGTATTCGACAGGTCAACATTTGGAGAAATGTTCTACAACCATAGGCTACGCCTGCCACCACTTGTGTACAATGAGAAGATAGACTGTCTGCTACCATATGTGTTTTTGGGAGATGGTGCCTTTCCACTAGATGAACACCTCATGAAGCCATTTGAACCAGATGCCAGAGACGAGTTGCCTGGTAACCACGCCCTCTTCAACTACAGACTGTCCAGGGCAAGGAGAGTTGTAGAGAACGCCTTTGGAATCCTCAGTGCAAGATTCAGGATCCTACGTCGAACTGCCATTGTCAGTGAGACACTAGGCTGTAACATTATTTTGTCTACTTGTGCCCTCCACAACCTTCACCTCATGAGGGAAGACAGCATTCCACCCAAGCAGCGTGTCTACCTTCCTCCTGGTTTCTCAGACACCTACAAGTCTAATGGAAGACTGAAGCAAGGCAGATGGAGGAAACTAGTACCCTCTTTGGAAAAGACAATTTTCCGTAATCTTGTGCAACAAGAAATCCCTGGTGCTGCCAGGAATTCCAACCCACTCTATCCCACTCTCGTGAGGGAGGATTTTGTGGAGCTTGTCCTTGCCCAGCCAGTTCCTTGGCAGTGGGGTGAACCATTGTAGTAACCTATTTTTCTATGCTCCATGTTTCTGTAATTTTAAGAATGTGATGTTTGTAATTGTGAGTAGACAAAGGAATGACTGAAGCAGCATGGCTGTGTGCATAGTTGACCATTACTTGATAATTTAATTGATGTACGTTGTTTGTATTTGTTTTGCTATGAAATGTCTGGCCACGATAGTGATATTTTAAATGTGGCATTGGGGTGTAATACATCCTACTATCCCCCATGTTTTTGTAATTTTAACAATGTGATGTTTGTAATTGTGAGTAGAGAAACCAATGACTGAAGCAGCATGGCTGTGTGCATAGTTCACCATTACTTGAAAATTTTTTTGTATGTGTTTTGCAATTATATGTCTGGTCACTAAAGTGAGATTGAAACTGTGATAGGAATAAAATGCTTCGAATGAAGCTATTTAAAATCTCTATCTGACTTCTTCAAACCTTTTCTTATTTTCAACAACAGCTGTATACAGAACATAGATAAAATAAACCTCAAGGCATAACTTTGGAAACATTCCATAAAGTTTAAGCAATTAAAGAAAAGCAACTTAAGAACATCCTTTATATATTTTATTTACATTATTACAATTGTGTTAGTGCCATAGTTTAGCTTCCACAAATCACACACTACTCCGGAAATCGCACTTCCCATTCGTCGTTCAGAAGTTTTCCAATCTTGAGCATGGCATTGCCGGCATTTCGTGGCGGTATTTGGCGCAGCACATAAGCCACCATCAAAGCGAAGTGGTGGAACCCATCCGGTTCTGGTGGCTGCTGGCTCCTTGCCATGAGATACTGGCCCAGCAGCGCCGTCTCGGGGTTCACTTCCGGGTCATCCGCGCGCTCCTCGCGGTGTCTGTTTCCCTGCTGGTTCGCCTGGAATGCTGCAACGTGGGCAGCTCGTACAGCGTCGTCCGCACGCCTCCTTTGCTCGTAGGCTTGTTGCCGTTGCTGAGCCACCTGTTGCTGACGGTCGCGGGCACCGCGGCCTGCTCCACCGCCCCGCGGAGCACCGCGTACGTTGTCGCCGGCGCCCTGCACTCCACCTCCGCGACCCCCGCCGCCTCGTGGAGCTACACCGCCCCTGCCGCCCTGGTGTCCACCACCTCGAACATTATTGCCACGGTTGCCAAAGCCTCCTCGGTTAGGCAGAGGACTTCCCCGGTTGACGAAGCCTCCCCGGTTAGGTACAGGACTTCCCCGGTTGACGAAACCTCCCCGGTTAGGCGGAGGACTTCCCCGGGTGACGAAGCCTCCCCGGCTAGGCAGATGACTTCCCCGGGTACCAATAAAGCCTCCCCGGTTGATTCGAGGACTTCCGTGGTTGGACATGCTGTCAAAGTTGAAGTTGGGGAGAAGTTCACCATCGTGCGGTACGTCGCGACCGAGGGCAAATAGGCCACCGCGGCTACGGTTTCCGATGTTCCGTCCAACTCTGCCAATTATAGTAGAGCGTGGCGTTTCACCGCCAGGCGTGTGCGAAGCGTCCAGAGTCTCGGTCACTTGACTCCCGCCAAAGCAGGAGGGTGTGCGGACGGGTCGACGAGACCGATTGCTGTGATGGCTGCCTGTAGCGGAAGGAGCAGTACTGCCGCCGCTGGAGCTGCCGACGGAGCCGACGACGGAGCCTGTTGGGTGGACCTCCTCGTCCTCAAGTCCCTCTTCAGTCACGCCACCACCGTCGCCACCGTCGTGTCCGCCACCACCGTCGGCCCCGTCGTGTCCGCCACCACCGTCG
>NW_026270318.1:0-5072 GCF_000697945.3 Frankliniella occidentalis | reverse complement strand
TCTGTAGTGACTGAAGTTCACGAAAACAAGTTGGTTTTGTCAAATTATGTCCAATATTTTTTAAAACTTGTATTCAAACACCGGTCACCGGCGGAGCTGCAGGTTAGGTGGTGGGGGTAAACAGTGGAAGGGGGCAAGAAGGGGGGTCTCGAGCCCTGCCCCGTCCTCTCTCTAGGCCGTTGCCGACCCCTGCAGACTGATTCCGAAGAGCGCTCAAGGGGAGCTGCCCCATGAGTGCGACAAGGATGGAGCTATACGGAAGGTATAGGAGAGCGCTCTTCGGAATCAGTCGGCTGGTTCGCAGTACAAACTGTTTGACTTCGAAAGATAACGCAGCACATCAGCCAACTGAAGTGTTCCCCACTACACCCTAACTTTACCCAGCTCTTTACACAGTTTTCACAAGAGTTTGGAAGTTTTTATTTTTTATTTTTAACGCAACTTATTGTTTAACACGGTCCGATGCGGCTGTGCATTCTGTGGGGTATGTAAAAACCAGCAAAGCGTGGCCACATTGTGATCGCGCGGAACTGAACGTGTTAAAGCCTCATAATGTTCTCACCACAGTGTCCGTTTGCGTAATAGGCGAACCACGCGGCGGGTGTTCTCGCGACGGGGGTTTCGAGGGAAGGAGGGGGAGGGGGGAAGGGGGAAGGTGAGGTGTGCTTGCCAAGTATTATGCGAAGGCAGGCGGCAGTGGCGCGGCTGGCCGCGCGCCGCCGTCGCCGGTCACGGCTTTGAGGAGCAGCGCCCCTTATGGGCCCCTGCCGCCGGTTCCTCTTCGCGTCGAACCGGAAACGACGATTTGAGGGAACCGGAAGTAGTGAGGGTGGCCGGCGGGGACCTGAACGCACCGCGGAAAGCAGTGTGCGCGCGTGCGTGCGCATCCGTCCACCACGTGGACGTACTGTGCACAACCACTCAGAGCATAGCTCAAAAAGGATTTTCGTGTTTCCTTATCACGTCATGTGTGTTGATCCTCGGACCCGCCCGCGAGCCGCGCGGGGGCGGCGGCGCGCTGCGGCGGTCAGAGGAGTGAGTGAGTGCCTCGCGCTCGCCAGCCAGCCGCCGTCCTGACGCGGCGCGCCGAGCAAGACTCTGGCTCGCTATAAATAAAGAGTGCGACTTGCCTTGCATCCTCCAACCGTTCCACCCTGCCTCGGCAGCACCCCCTCCCCCTCCTCCCCTTTCCTCCCTCCCATTTCCCCTTCCTCTCGAACCCCCTCTGCCCCGGGCGGCGCGGCGGCGGGGGGCCTCGCGCAAAAATATTTACATAACATACAAAATAGTGCATTTGAGTAGAAAAGAAATGATAATAGGCCTCGGCCGAGGTTCACTCTTTCTGTTTCGGCCAGTCGTTGCGTAATGAGCGCATATGTCATCGTGACGTCAGCAGCAGGGCGCGACGCGAGCCAGGACGGGGCGTGGCGCGGGCGCCCGCGAGGGGCCGGGGTGGCAAACGCATTGGTCAGAGTGAGACCGACAGCTGCAGCGTGACCGCCGCCTCCCGGCGCGACCAGCGGGAGCGTCACGCCACGATTCATACCGTTAAAATAATGTGCAGTTATGTCAGGTATCATCTGCTAAAAAGTGACAAATTGACGTTATGGGCTTACAGTTATAACGACGTATTTTTAAAAAAGGCCTCTGCGGGATCAATTGGATATTTTAATAAAAACTAAACGTTGGATTATTTGTGCGTTCTTATAGTGGCGGAACGCAGAGTCCAGTACAGGGTTGTCTTGTAAGGCTGACCTCATCGAGGTCCTTGAGCCCAACTGCCACACGCCCCTCCCACTACTCCACCCTCCCTGCCCTACGTCCATCTCTGCGTCTCTCTTGCCTTCGACTGAAATAGCCTCGCAGCTCTCACAGCCCGCATCGGCCTGGTCACTCTGGCCCACCCGTCACGAGCGTCACGATGAGCACCTCACCGAGCTCGTTACCTGGGACTGGGACACCTGCCGTCCGTGTCACGCATTCCGTTCTTTTCCTCCCATCTTCGCGCCATCCGCGGAAAAGAAAAATCGGACGTTTTGTTTTCTTATCTGGATGACAGTTTTTCTGGTGGCTAATGAATACACTACAGCAAGTAAAGGTGAAACCTGTCCGTGTGCTTCTAGGTCTAGGTTTCAGGATGTACACCTTGTCCGCTGACCCGACCCGACCGCCAGACAGAGCGGCGGCACCCTGCGAAAGGTGGTGCCCTAGGACGCGCCGTGTGCCCTGGCAGGGTGGGCGCGCGGTAGCGTCGGTCGCCTCGCCGCCGTCCCTCCCTCCTCCCTCCCTCGAGCGGACGCGGGCCGCCGCCGGGCCGCCCAGAGCACCTGCAGCCGCGGGGTACCGCCGGTGGGTGGCTACTCCTCGCCGGTGCCGAGGCCGTCCCCCACCCCCACACGACACCCCTCTCGGACATGCGCCGCGTCGTTGGGCCTTCCCCCACAGCGCGCTCTCACGCACGGTGCGCGCGGGTCACTCACCGGATGCACTCGATCTCCTCCTCCTTCTCGGAGATGCGCTTCTCGGCCTCGTGACGGAACATGTTGAAGTCGGCGGTCAGGCGCTGGTTGCGCTGCTCCTCGGACTTGCGGCCCTGCAGAAAAAAAAGAAAGAATTGAGCAAAAATGACGCGTTTTGCTATCATGGGACTTTAGATAGTCTTTTCAGAGCGTTTTCCGCGGTACTCACGGCCTCGGCTTCCTTGTAGGCGGCGGTGAGCTCTTCACGCTCGTTCTCCAGACGGCGCAGCTCCAGCTCCAGCTCGTGCAGGCGGCGGGTGAGCTCGGACAGGTTAGCCTTGGCCTCGTGGAGGTCGTCTAGGGGGAAACATGAAAGTCAGTGGGTTAGTGACACCGTCCAGACCGCCTCTTGGATAAAGGCAGTGGCATATTTCACTAAAAATTCAAGCGTGCTCCAATATTTAGTTTTTCTAAACTTTCTGATATTTTCCGATTTTTCCCTGAGATTTCCTGGATAATCCTGGAATTTCGTGGACTTTTCCTGAATTATTCCTGATTCTTTTCTGTGTGTTTTTTTTTTCTTTTGAGGAGGGTGTACACCGGTTGAGTGAAGTACCTTGCTCGGGTGCTTACCGGACAGCTTCTTGTTCTCGCGGTTGAGGGCGTCCTTCTGCTCGCGGGTCTTGTCCAGCTCGTGCACAGTGCGCTGGAGCTCCTGGGCCTTGTTGCGCAGGTCGCGCTGGCACTGCTCGAACAGGGCGGTGGTCTCGTCCAGGCGCGACTTCATCTCGATGTTGATGCGCTCCATCTGCTCGACGCGCTTCTGCAGCTCCCGGGCGGTGTTGTTGGCCTTCTCCAGGTCGATGATGAGGACCTCGACCTCGCTCTGGAGGCGGGACTTCTGCTTCTCCAGGTTGTTGACCTTGACGATGAGGGTCTCGATGTGCTCCTCCTGTTCCTGGAGGCGGGCGGTGTACTTGCGGCGGATCTCCTCGACCTCCTCGGCGCGGGCGGCGGCCTCGGTCTCGTACTTGCTCTTCCAGCCCTGGGCGTCGCCGTTGGCCTTGATGAGCTGCCTCTCGAGGTCCAGGCGGGCCTCAGACTCCTCCTCCAGCTGCACGCGGACGGACTCCAGCTCCACCTCGACCTGGTGGAGGGACGCCTCCAGCATGGAACGCCTCTGCAAAAAGAAAATGGAATTTATAATTTTCAATAACTCCGAATGTTTTCCCCTCAATTTCAATTCATCGGATAAATTTCAACTTTTAGTTAAAAAAACAAATATTTCTCATAGTAAAATTTCAGGGAATTCCTGCTATTTTACAAAATTGGCACGCTTCGGTGACTCACCCTCTCGTCGTCCTCCAGACGGCGGCGGGCGTCCTCGAGCTGGCCGGCGAGCTGGCTCTTGAGGTAGGTGGCGTTCTCGATGTTGACCTTGAGGTCCTGGACCTCCTTGGTCAGCTCAATGTTCTCCTGGGAGAGGCGAGTCTTGTGGGAGGTGATGTCGACGATGGTGCGGTTCAGCTCCTCGATGCGTACGTTCATCTCGTGGATGGTGACCTCAAGCTTCTCGGAGTGCTTGATGGAGATGATCTTCACACCAAATGAAAACATTGTAAGTCTTATTTTTAAAATAGATAACCAGCAATTAAATGGAGGCAATAATTTTTTGATTGCAGCTTACCCTCTCCTTGTTGATGTTCTCAACCTGAGACATGAGTTCGAAGACCTCCTGCTGGAATTTGGACTTTTCCTTTTCAATCCTGCGTGAAAGTGCAAAAAAACCACCGTAAGTTAGTAATCACTTTGTTTTCCTCTGACAACCCTGTGCATTATTTGCATGCCTCCGGCCCCCACCTCTGCCTCTGCTTGGTGAGCTGGTCGATTTGGTCCTGGAAGTCGACAACCGACTCCTGGTGCTTCTTGCGCAGCAGCAGGGCGGTCTCCTCGGACTCCATGTGGACATCTTCGAGAAGTTTGCGGAGCTTGGTGAGCTCTGTGTCGCGTTTCTTGTTGATCTCGAACTATAGAGTGCATAACAATGTACAGTTAGAGTAAAAAACGTTTAAAAAAAATTATGACAAATTTCTTTTAAAAATTAGGTATGCTTTAAAAATCCCTAATTTATACACACGTGTGTAAATGTCACACACTAATGTGAATGACAATTGTCTTGTAAGTGTGTGAATGCCCATTTTTACACTTAAGGGAGTAAAGGTGTTGATTTTCCATAGGAATTCGCACACTCGTACATCCATGTGCACGAATGGCGTTGACACACCTACGAGTCTGCGACATTCGCACGATTGCTTTTCCGGTGATGTCTTCCTGTATTGGCAGATTTACCTGTCCTTCGGCACCGCACTCCGCCTCCTCGAGACGTTCTGACAGGGAGATGACTTGGACGGAGAGGTCTGCCTTCTCACGCTCGATCTGCAACACGGAGAGATGCGGGGGTTGGATGGACGAGGTGCGAGCGAGACGGACGTATCGTGCGTATTTTTAGCGCGTGGCTGGTAGTAGGGCATGGGACATTCCTCGCGAGCAACGGCGTGGCTTTGGGCTCGTGCCTGTATCAACACTGCGCCCCCCAAGACACCCCCCCCCCCC
>NW_026270317.1:0-4936 GCF_000697945.3 Frankliniella occidentalis | reverse complement strand
GGGGGGGGAACGCGAGTTTTGGGGACTCGTTTTCTCTCTAGAGCTAGTTGAAAAGATAATGAGTGAATCAGCGATTGGTTAGTTGGCAGTATTCTACGGTTTGGGTGATTGGCTCATCATCCAACTTGATGAGGGACATTAACGCCATGTTCTGCATCATACATTCGTGCGAACTGACCCAGGTCGAATTATGCCTTGGGTTATAATTTTGACGTCCCGGGGAGGGGGCGCTCCAGTGCTCCAGGGGGAGGGAAGGGGGTGGGGCCGGGGGCGAGGCCCCCGCCGCACGGTGAGCCGCACGGTGCCGAGGCTGAGTCGAGCGCGGTCCGAGGGGCGAGGCGGTCGCGTCGGCCCGAGTGCGGGCGACAGGACGACGATGAGGCCGCCGTGGCGCGGGCCGAGGCCGCGGTGTCCGAGGAGGCAAAGGCCGTTCTGATGGTGGCGATCTTCTGCGGAGAGGCCGGCGGGGGCGGCCGGGGTGCGGCCAGTCATCGGGTGAGTACCAGCCCCATGAACACCTCGGGAGAGTAGGGGTTCTTTTCCAGAGGGAGGACGGCGGAATGGGGGGGAGGGGGGGAGGAGGAGGTGGCCTGATCGATACGCGCCGCCCGCCCACCGCGCCCCCTGGCGCCGTGACCTCGCGGGGGCCTAACCTCGCGGGGGCCGTGCCGTGGTGAGCCGCGCCGGCCGGGCGAGAGAGCAGGGGTCGCAGCATCCCGCCCGGACCACACCCCCGCGGTGGCCCTCCACCAGCGCCGCCGAGCGGTAGCCCCTTAGACTAACGAGAACTGAAGTGAAACTGTAGGAAGCACCCCCGTGCACGTAGAGGTTTAGGGGGGCTGGCGGGGTGGGCGATGGCGAACATGTGCGTGTCCTTGCGGCGTACTTCTCGCGTGGTCGGTGACACGGTGGCGCGACACGGGACGTCGGCACACGCCGCTGCTTGCGTCGCAGAGGAGGGCGCAGCGGAGTGAGACAAGATGGCCGCCATGCTCCGGGTAGGGCACGACGGTGACACCTGGAAGGTAGGCAATTCCTGGCGAGCGGCGCACGCGTGCTCGACAGGCCCGCCTACGCCGCAGGCGCTCTCCCGGCCGGACATGGCGCCCGGGCGGTAGGCAATCCTCGGGGAGCAGCGCACGCGTGCTCGACAGGCCTGCCTACGCTGCAGGCGCTCTCCCGGCCGGTCATGGCGCCCGGGCGGTAGGCAATCCTCAGGGAGCGGCGCACGCGTGCTCGACAGGCGCTCTCCCGGCCGGTCATGGCGCCCGGGCGGTAGGCAATCCTCGGGAGCAGCGCACGCGTGCTCGACAGGCCTGCCTACGCTGCAGGCGCTCTCAGTCGGCCGTTGCTCAGTTTTGCTCTTCTTCGCCAACAGCGCTGGGCGCCGGCGCCGCTGCCGCCGCTGCCCCTGTTGCTGCTGCTGCTGATCTTGGGGGCGGGGCCGGCGGCGCTGGCCGACCAGGATGACGACAACGTGCTGCACATCGGGGGGATCTTCCCCATCGGGGGCGAAGGTGGTTGGCAGGGGGGTCAGGTGAGACGAGTTATCTGCACTTTAAATAGCGAATGAAGAGTACATTTCACTCACGGTGTTGCTTGTCGCCAGGCGTGTGAGCCCGCTGCCAACCTCGCCCTCGAGGACGTCAACAACCGGCGTGACCTCTTGCCAGGATTTAAGCTTAAGCTTCACTGGAATGACAGCGAGGTAAGTCGTTGTCGGTTGTGGCGTTTTCAATTCTCTTTTAAAAAAATAAAAATGTCAATAGAACAATAAGTGCGGTAGTGGCTAACTCGTGTATTTGGTTTCAGTGCGAGCCGGGCCTGGGTGCCTCCGTCATGTACAACCTGGTCTACAACATGCCCCAGAAGCTGATGTTGCTGGCGGGCTGCTCCACGGTCTGCACCACCGTGGCGGAGGCGGCCAAGATGTGGAACCTAGTTGTGGTGAGCCAAACTTACAAAGGTCATCGCAGGGGGCGTGTCGAAGCTCGTGATTTAACAGAGGTGTGTGTTGCCAGCTCTGCTACGGGGCCAGCTCGCCCGCGCTGTCGGACCGCAACCGCTTCCCGACGCTGTTCCGAACGCACCCCTCGGCCACGGTGCACAACCCGACGCGCATCAAGCTCATGGAGAAGTTCGGCTGGTCGCGCGTCGCCATCCTGCAGCAGGCCGAGGAGGTGTTCATCTCGACGGTGGAGGACCTGGAGACGCGCTGCAAGCTGGCCAACATCGAGATCGTCACGCGCCAGAGCTTCCTCAGCGAGCCGGCCGACGCGGTGCGCAACCTGCGCCGCCAGGACGCCAGGATCATCGTGGGGCTCTTCTACGTGGTGGCGGCGCGCCGCGTCCTCTGCGAGGTCTACAAGCAGGGTCTCTACGGCAAGCAATACGTCTGGTTCTTCATAGGTAAGTCCTAAGTCCTTGAAATGGTTTGGCTGATTCGTGAGAAAGAAAACAAAGTCGGAATCGTTTATATGGAGACGCCTCGCAATTCCTTTTAGGCTGGTACGAAGACAATTGGTTCGAGCAGAACCTGGAAAAGGAGTCCATCGACTGCACCGTGGAGCAGATGCGCATGGCGGCCGAGGGCCATCTCACCACCGAGGCGCTCATGTGGAACCAGAACAAGGAGGCCACCATCTCCGGCATGGTGAGGAGCTTGACACCGTTTGACACCTTCGTTGATGTCATTTAGATGCTCTAAAGCACAATCACAACTACCCCGTCTCTATGTTCGCAGACATCGGAGGACTTCCGTCTCCGGCTCAATGACGCCCTGAGCGAGAAGTACGACATCAAGCACAAGCGCTATCCAGAGGGTTACCAGGAGGCCCCGCTCGCCTACGACGCCGTCTGGTCCGTCGCGCTCGGTGAGTCCTCTACCGACACCCTTTGAATTTAACTGAGAACGGCCCTATTAAATCACTTGGAGGGAAAGACGCGGGGGAGTGTGTGTCTCACCGATTTGACCGGCCGCTCTGCCTCATCCGACAGCCTTCAACAAGACCATGAGCAAGTTGCTGAAGCACGGGAAAACCCTCAAGAACTTCACGTACAACAACAAGGAGATCGCAGACGAGATCTACAGTGCCATGAACTCGACGCAGTTCCTGGGGGTATCGGGCATCGTGGCCTTCAGCTCGCAGGGCGACCGTATCGCGCTCACCCAGATCGAACAGGTCATAAACGGCACCTACGTCAAGCTGGGCTACTACGACACGCAGGCCGACAACCTCACCTGGATGAACCGAGAGCGTTGGATAGGTGAGTGGCGTGGTAGCACTAAGTAAGAGGGGTACTTCACTCAAAAGAAATCAAGGGAAAGCTTCAAAAAATCCGGAGAAATCAAGATGAAATCAATTTAAAAATAAGGAAAATCAGGATAGTCGGAAAATCACACAAAGCCAAATTAGGGAAATTCAAGAAAAGTCAGAAAAATGTGTAAATGCCTGAATAGTGAAATACCCCTCGACTGGATACCAGAATCACGCAGAACCCGTTATTGCCCTGCCCACAGGAGGCAAGGTGCCGCAGGACCGCACCATCGTGCGGCGGGTGCTGCGCACCTTGTCCCTGCCGCTCTTCATGTGCATGTGGAGCGTCTCCAGCCTGGGCATCGTGGGCGCCATCGGGCTCATCATCTTCAACATCTGGCACCGCCACCGGCGCGTCATCCAGTCCTCGCACCCGGTCTGCAACACCATCATGCTGGTGGGCGTCATCACCTGCCTGTGGAGCGTGTTCCTGCTCGGGCTGGACGGCCAGTTCGTCTCGCCCGGCGTGTACCCGCTCGTCTGCCAGGCGCGCGTCTGGCTCCTCTCCATCGGCTTCACCCTCGCCTACGGCGCCATGTTCAGCAAGGTGTGGCGCGTCCACAGGCTCACCACCCACAACAAGCCCGACACCAAGGTGGGTCATCACGTATCAAACATTTTAGCGCATGCCTTTACATAAATTTAGATTAAGTGTCAGTTTGACAGGGGTTAGTCCTTTACTCGGGTGTCTCGGGACTCACCTACCTCGAAATGATGAAAGACTTATGCCATGTTCCTGTTGTTTCGTTGCAGAAGATCGAGCCGTGGAAGCTGTACACGATGGTCACGGGGCTGCTTCTCATCGACCTGGTGCTGCTCATGACCTGGCAGCTGTACGACCCGCTGCAGCGCCGCATCGAGACCTTCCCGCTCGAGGAGCCCACCAACACGGACGACGACGTCAAGATCCGGCCCGAGCTGGAGCACTGCGAGAGCGAGAAGCACACGGTGTGGCTGGGCGTCATCTACGGCTACAAGGGCGTGGTGCTGGTGTTCGGCCTCTTCCTCGCCTACGAGACCCGCTCCATCAAGGTGAAGCAGATCAACGACTCTCGCTACGTGGGCATGTCCATCTACAACGTGGTGGTGCTGTGCCTCATCACGGCCCCCGTCACCCTGGTCATCGCCTCCCAGCAGGACGCCGTGTTCGCCTTCGTCGCCCTTGCCGTCATCTTCTGCTGTTTCCTCTCGATGGCGCTCATATTCGTTCCAAAGGTAAGCAGAACATTCAAAATATCCAACACTGAATCAACATGTTTTTGCATAAATTTTAATTTACCAGCTATTTTCATTTACAACTTATTTTACAATTTCCACATTCCCCTTTCTGGGACCTCTTCGCCCTCCTGCTCAGGTGATCGAGGTCATCCGGCACCCCAGCGACCACGCCGAGTCCAAGTACAACCCGGACGTCGGCTCGAAGGAGGACGAGGAGAAGTACCGCAAGATTGTACAGGAGAACTCGGAGCTGCAGCGGCTCATCGCCGAGGTGCGTATACATAGCACTGCGTGGCGGGGCCGAGATCAGTAGACACCCTCCAAAAAAATCAGAAAAGAGACAGTAAAAGTGGCAAATTCTGAGGAAAATCAAGATAAAATCAAGGGAAAACCAGAAAAAA
>NW_026270316.1:376-2024 GCF_000697945.3 Frankliniella occidentalis | reverse complement strand
CCCTCATGTCATTTGGGCCGGTGACGCGCTCTCCTTCGACAACGTGGAGAACGTCTGGGTGCACAAGTGCACCATCGCGGTGAGTACGCTACACGGTGGCATGCACTTCCGGTTGGCCCCAGTGTTGCCTCAACGCGGTGCTTTGCGCAGCGCATCGGGCGTCAGCACCTGGTGAGCTTCCAGAAGACCAACAAGGGCATCACCGTGTCCTCCTGCTACTTTGATGGCACCTCGCCAAGCTCAGCGTACTGCGACGGCAAACAATATTGGATCTGGCTGTTCTGGGGCACCCACGACGAGATCACCCTCATCAACAACCACGTCGTCAACACCGCGGGCAGGACCCCCCACGCTGGTGGCTGGAGCAAGTCCCTGGTAAGGACGGAGCGGGGAGCGCAGTGAGCGCCTGTGGAGAGCGGGGTAGGCCACCGCGCAACGCACCGCTGCGTCGTGCGGACGCCTACCCTGCCGGCCGCAGGTGCCGTGTGTCTTGAGAAAAGCTCGATCAACGTCACTAACCGGCTCTGTGTTCAGAACTACGTCCACCTTGTTGGCAACTCCATGGACAACAACAACCACGGAGGAATCGAGCCCAGGACCGGCTCTTACATTCTCAGTGAGGGCAACAAGTGGACTGCCTTCACCCACGTAAGCAACACTTTATACGATTTAAGTACCTAAACAATAATTGCGCAGAAAATTTCACAAGATTCTTTACTTTTCGTTGTTACAGCCCATCAACATCCAGGCTAAGGGTGGCCATCTTGCAATGGTCAACGACGCCAATGGTGCTTCGCAGTGCAAGAAGTACTTGGGCGCCAAGTGTCTCGTCAACAAGTATGACAGCAAGTCCAAGTCCAAGACCTGGTTCGACGCGGTCGTCCTGAGCCAGTTCAGCAAGCTCGACAAGACGGCCATCAGCAGTGCCCGCAACGCGGTTTGCGTATAACATTTGCATCTTAAAAATGCAAAATGAATAAAATTTTATCTCTTTATCGACATATCGTCACTAGTTTTTTTCCCGAAAGTGATTGCTCTTTTGAGGGTTCCACGAGCCATCCTGCTCTTCTCACCCTTTCAAGACAATATCTTCCTGTTCGGCCAAGCTTTACTGTTGAGACATTTCTGTACAAGTGACCCTCCCTCGGCCTCTTCACTGTCCAACAACACTATGGGCCGCCGGCGGCGGCCGCCCTGCCCTCCCCGTATATGTCCTCTACACCACTAGGCCGCCGAATTGCAAGATTGCAAGCAACCAAACAAATTTCAGCTAATGATAGAGAATAGGATCATGGCCCTATTCATAAATGCTTTCTGCTTTCAAGACAGATTCTTGATTTAGATTTTTTAAAAGATAAGGAAGATTTGTATTTGTTGAGGGTTGAGGAAGAGAAAAAAGAGCGTAAATTGTAAATTGAGAAAAAAATGAAATCATTTGATTTCCTGGCCAAAAAACCCCACAAAAAACACAATAAACCTAAGAAGTAAATGTAAGGGGACGGGAATCACTAGGAACCAAGAATTTTGGAAATCATGGGTACACATCAAAAGGGAGTTATTTCCCCCTCGTATGAATCGAATAAGAGGTAAATTCTTTATCACACTTCCTAAGAAAGAAAAACAGGTCATTTTCAATATTTAAGTTTTT
>NW_026270316.1:0-326 GCF_000697945.3 Frankliniella occidentalis | reverse complement strand
AGAAAAACAGGTCATTTTCAATATTTAAGTTTTTTGGTCAAGATATCCCGGGAAATCGAATAATTTCACTTTTGTCGCCTCACCCCCCCCCCTCTCTTTAAAAGACAGTAACCTAGGAGTTTCCTACACAATCACAGACTTTTTGACTTTCTCTTTAGTTTTTTAATCGCGCACACCTACTTTTAAGAGTGGTGTACCCCCCCCCTGACATATTTAGTTAACAAAAAACGTTTAAATTGATGTAATTTTCTTCTGCCAGGTAAGACTGTGAAGCCGAAGAACACGGCCGAACTCACGAACTACCTCAAGAGCGGCGAGAAGCTCAT
>NW_026270315.1:5079-5516 GCF_000697945.3 Frankliniella occidentalis | reverse complement strand
TAGCTTTTACTCTCGATACGGAAAGAGAACCAAGCGGAAACCAGAAAACAATTTATTTGTCGTTGGGGAAATTTCGTCCGCGTTAGTGTCGCGCTATAGGCCTTCTCCGGAAAGGGCCTTTACAGGCTTTTACCCATAGACAGAAATGAAAATTGCCCCAGTAGAACACCATCGCCTTTTGGCGCTTAAATAGCGCTTTTAGAAGAAGAAAAGGAATCAAAAAGCGCTTAACACGGTGGCCCACAGACCCCTTCCTTTATTTTGCTTACATACTGCACCGGATGCAGGCCTGCGGGCGGGTTGCATACTCGGGCCGTACAGGGCCATAAGGCGCCGCCGTGGTCGACGGTAGGCATACTGTACCGCACGCCTGTATGCGCCTCAAGTAGATATCTACTCTCGGCTCGGAAATTAGCAGATAATTTTTTCGGGTCTCG
>NW_026270315.1:0-744 GCF_000697945.3 Frankliniella occidentalis | reverse complement strand
TTAGCTCCTAGATGCGTGTGCCATGCCATTTGCAGGCTGGGGGTGAAGGGTACTTTTCTCACATTTCTCCTTTTCAGAATCCCAAACAGAATGCGGGGCCCCGGTAAGGGGGGGCGAATACTATTCCGTATACCCACAAGGCCCATCATGCTCATCACATAATAACTCGAAGCACTCCACCTGAATACCTCATACTTCATTATACCTGATAATACCTATACACTTGGTACTAAAAAAATACCTCATCATATTATAATCCTCTAGACACTCTTCGCTCACCCCTCGAGAACACATATCAGAATTGTTTAACACCGGGGACCGGGGTACAAAAAACATTGTAAGTTCAACGTCTTCTGTTGCTTCTCTACTTAAATCCATTCAGTTTTGTAAGACCAAAACGTGTTCGCACTTTGGGCGGTTTTCCTACGCCCAGAATGGACAGTTTAAGAGAAACATGAGAAAAGCACCACCCCCCCCCCTTCTTAAAACAGAAAACCACGTGGTTTACGATAAGCCTAAAGTACTACCGAAACTTACACTCAACATCATACTTGACTGAAAGTCTTCAACAGAATAGTACGTCTTCATTCTCTTGCAGGGGATAGGCGAGTTCTTTTCGATAACTACTCTAAACCTCCCTCCTACGACGTCGGTGCCCAAGGAGAGCGGCGTCACGTCCTTAAGCTTGACCATCTTGTTGAAGAACTTGTCACCGGTCAGCACGCCAGCGTGCACCGCCGCGCC
>NW_026270314.1:10370-10723 GCF_000697945.3 Frankliniella occidentalis | reverse complement strand
GGGCGGGGCGGGCGGGGCGCCGCGGGGGTCCTAGTACGACCACCGACAGGTCCGTCCGCCACGGCAGCAGACCACGCCGCGGACAGCACCGAGAAAGAAAGTGTCCGCGACGCGCGAGGTGGTTGCTGCTCGGCCTCGGCCAGTCATCGCTTCCTCCCTGCTTCCTTCCTACTCCTCGCCACTTTCTTCCTCCGGCAGGGCTCGTCCGAGGCTGCTTCGGACACCCTCTCGGGCCGGGGCCGAGGCCGCCGCCGGGACAGACACACCTCGCCTCTGTCCCCATTCACTTTCTTCTCCTTCTCTCCCGGCTCTTCCTTTCCCTTTCTACTGCCCACGCTGGACCCTCTCCCCCC
>NW_026270314.1:0-985 GCF_000697945.3 Frankliniella occidentalis | reverse complement strand
GGGGGGGTTAAGCTCTAAACGCTCATATGCCGCAACGATTGAAACCCAGAGTTAAAACGTAGGCCGCATCAGCCGCGTAGTACAACGCTCCCGGTGAGCTCCCCGCTCGCCAGCACGGCCAGATGAGATGAGTGCGAGGACACGCGCCTGCCCGGCCGCAGGGCCCGGGGCAGGGCCAGGGAGCATGCGCAGGACGCGCGACGGGACTCACGAAGGACCGCCATCGGAAGGCAGCGTACCGAGCTCTCAGACCTATCAAAGTTATTCTCAAACGAGTCCTCTAAAGGGAGAGACGACTTGTTCGCATCTTTCAGCAGAGAATGACCCAACCGCCCTGCTAGCTACGTGGGACTGAAACCACCCCCTCAGCTTGCGCGAAGCTGCAGTGCAGATCGCGCCAAACCGGAGAGCGCCGGATAGAACGGCCTCGGACCAGCCTGAAACTGGGTGGCAGGTACTGTACGCACGCGTAAAGTAAGAAGAAGAAAGAACTGGGCAGGGCAGAGGGGAGGTGAGAGCTGAGCAGGAAGGGTGATGGTGGGTAGGGCGTTGGGGCAGCGGCGGGGCGGCGCGACTCCGGGCACGGGCGGGTGCCGTGCGTGCGGAGGTGCGTGCGCCGCGCGACGCCAAACACTTGCCTCTGCGCCCCTGACCTATTGGCGCCGCCCCCCGGCGTCACGCCCGTCACCCCGCCGCCGCATTGTCGCGTGTGACGACACGTGAGCGCGTTAACGTCACCGCCGGGAATCCCGCGCCGCGCGTGACGTTGGGGGAGGAGGGGGCGCACGCGTGCACGCGCCGGGGTGCGGGCGGGGTTGCCTACTCCCCCTTCACGTAAGACGCCTTGTGAGTAGGCAGACCCGCACGCATGGCTGCGTGCACCTGCACCGAGACACCCGGGACGACATACGTGCGAGCGGCCGCGGGGAGTCCTTACTGCTCCTTACGTCACTGCCTGCGACCCGGGAGGTGGGATGGGGGGGGG
>NW_026270313.1:5115-6152 GCF_000697945.3 Frankliniella occidentalis | reverse complement strand
CCGCCCGTCGGCCCCTCGCACTCACGCCTGCTGCTGTGTTCCAGGGGAGCGCTGTGAGCGCCTGCTCTGCCGAGGCACCTGCCTGCACGGCGGCCTGCGGTGACGGACGATGCTGTGTACTTGATGTCACCCCTGACGCCTGACGCGGAGGTGACAGTCTAGGACATCATCGCCCAACTTGACCGCAATCAGCTTGCTTCCGGTCACTTATCTGACGGGTCTTTTTCAAGAAATTTTTTTACTTATAATTTTTTTACATAATCTTGTATCAGAGCGGACGCTACGCTGCAGTGTTGTTGCGATTGTATACAATCTTGGTGGCCCGCGGGGGCCATGTGATGGCGCTTGGGGCGTAGTGAGTTTAGGCAAAACCGCAATAGTACAGCGCGCGCTCTGTAACACCCAGTACAGTGGTATTTTTGATGAAATATTTTTGGTTCTGAAAGCTGATCTCTATGTGTTGGGCGCAGCCCCGCAGCTGGAGTCCCGAGGCGCCTTCTCCACCGCCGTCCAACGTGACGGTGCTCCGGACGGTGCAGCGAGGCTCCGCGGTGGCGGCGGTACCGGTCGTGTCCGCGCGCGGCCAGGGGCTAACCATCCCCATCCAGCCGGACCCAGCCAAGGTGAGGACCGCGAACGGGAACAAGTCAACGCCCGGCAGCCAAACGACTGAGCACGATGGTTTGCCCTAGCCCCAAGAGGAGCTCCTCGGGCTCAACCGATACCGACATACAAACCGCGCGCAGGTGGGTGAGAAATGCACCACACGGGGCGCTGCCGGCCAACGGCCAACTGTAACTCAACAAAGGGAAGGGGGTCATAAATCGCACAAAATTAAAATAAAAGACGTCACGTGTTGTTATGTGGAACGACCCCGTTGCGTGGGAGGGGGTCAATGCGTCGACTCGCCCTGCTGCCAGGCGCGGCCCTTAGAGTGGCTCCATTGACACCCCAAGTCAAGTCGACTTCGACCGTCTCGGCCGGGCCGCCCGCCCGGGGCCACGCCGCCACCGCCGTCGTCCCGAATGACGTCTGAG
>NW_026270313.1:0-375 GCF_000697945.3 Frankliniella occidentalis | reverse complement strand
GCTTCAGGCGAGACGCCGGATGCGGACCTGGACGGCGACATCCCCTCCGTCCTCGCCGACGCGGGGGCTGCCCTCGCCGACGACTGGGACTGGAGGGACAACAGCGTGACGGACCCGTGCTCGCCCAACCCGTGCCTGTCCGGGGGCACCTGCTTGCGCGGTCCACCCGAGTCCAAGGCTCTCTGCCAGTGCCGGCCGGGCACCGAGGGTGAGCACCAGCGCGACGGCACCATCCTCGCCACCCGCCCGTCGGCCGTCGGCCCCTCGCACTCACGCCTGCCGCCTGCTGCTGTGTTCCAGGGGAGCGCTGTGAGCGCCTGCTCTGCCGAGGCACCTGCCTGCACGGCGGCCGCTGCGTCCTCCTGGACAGCCGCT
>NW_026270312.1:5138-5726 GCF_000697945.3 Frankliniella occidentalis | reverse complement strand
GTTCCTACGCCCCTGGTCAAGAATGCATTTGATTTGGGCGCCACCCGCGCCACCTTGCCTCCCTGGCCTTGGACTTCAACTACAGGCGGGGGTGATGTCGCGACCTAGATCTGTCGAAAGATTTGGATTCGGTGAAGCCAGTGAAGCTCAAGCAACCCCGTGATTTGTTTTAGAGAACCCTGATCGCGCCCGCGGACAGCAGAGCGGCGGTGCGGTGCGCGGCGGACCTCGATCACCCCACTCAGCACTCCACTCCACTCGCAGTGTGCCTCCGGGTCAAGTGTCAAAGTCCGGATGCTGCTCGAACCAGGCGATCAACCCAACTTCCCATCTTTCAGTTACTGCCAAGGTGAGCCGACCGACAGTGCGAGACAGAGGCAGCAATGTTTCGTGTGGTTTCAAAGAGTTGCATTAACGTACGGTCCCATCTTATTCCTAGCACGCAGTTTGCGTGCTATCGTGGACCCAGATGGCACCGACTGCGTCTGCCCTGACCCTGGAGCAGCTGCCAGACGACATACTGGTGATGGCGATGCAGTTCGTCTCCATAAAGGACGTCCTCGCCTGCCGCCTCGTGTGCCAGAGGCT
>NW_026270312.1:0-468 GCF_000697945.3 Frankliniella occidentalis | reverse complement strand
TGCTCGGCCGGCAGGCCGCGCGCTGCCCCACCGCGGCCGCTTCTTGTGTTTCAGGTGGAAGGGCAGTCAGGTGGAACGGCGCGAGGGGCGGACGCCTGGGCCGGCGAGCAGCAGCGTGACAGCAACTGAAAAATGCATTCCCACCACCCGCCGCCCGCTGCCCCCAGCCCGCCGCCGCGCTCTTCGCTTCTCGTCGAGCTGAGGGGCCGCGGAGGAACATTTTTAACAGTTCGCGAGAACGGCGGCGGCGGCGGCGGCAATGTTTGACGGCGGCGGGCGCGCTCCATAAGCAACGACAAACAGCCAATCATTGCAGGGACAGAATGCGGGAGCACGCACGAACCGGCGGCGGCGCGCCACGCTACGCCACGCCACGGCTCTACTACGTCCTCGCAAATCCATCGCGGCGTGAAATTCGCTGAAATTCGCGCAGAGCAGCGCAGAAACAGTAGCACAGCAGCGGCCGGA
>NW_026270311.1:3317-6301 GCF_000697945.3 Frankliniella occidentalis | reverse complement strand
CGGGGTGGCGGCGGGGCGGGGTGCCCGACCACCCCACCACGTGGGGGGCTTCCCCGCACGTGCGGCGTGTGCACGCGCCAAGATGCACGCCGCGCACGTTACTGCACCTCATACCAGATCGGCGGAGGGACACATGAGATGCCTCCCCGCCCGTGTGTGTGTGTGTGTGTGTGTGTGTGTGTGTGTGTGTGTGCACGGGGCGGGGCGGGGCGCCTACCGCCCTATCCTTCCTGAAACTTGTAGAGCCGCACGTAGTCTCGCGTAGCGTGTGCCCAATCCCCTATGGTTGTGCAAGCTGCTGCACGCTGCCGCACGATCGAGGATGATACGCCCCGCGCACAGACGGCTGCCGTTCCTGTGCGAATTTCTCCTCTGGAGCTTCTCCTATGCCCCTCCACACCCAGAGAACCGCATTTGAAAACAAGGCCAAATGCACTCAATCAATGAATTTTTTTTTTCTTCTTCTTATTCTTTGGATTTCTCTTTCCTGAAACAACAGTAGGGTTCTTGGAAGTAAGTACCGAATCCCTGAAGGCCATCCAATGATTCTCTGGGGACACGACGGCAAAAGACCAGATGTTCCTATAAGGAAAATATATTTGGAATTAGAAAAATGTGCCCATTTGCCCCTGGTAGCAAGCAGGGCCGCGGGTGGCAGGCGCGTGCGCGCAGCGCTCGCAGAGGCGCAGTGCGCATGCGCGGACCCTAATGGACGCGTAGCACTCGCCCACCCACATGGAGCAGGGCATTGTGTCTGCCATAAACGTGACTGCTTATGGCAACCCTTAATTAGTGAAGGGGAGGGGGCGAAGAAGCATACGGGGAATGCACTGGATATTTGGAGTCACGGAACTATTTTCTGCGCGCGTGGGGGCCGAGCGCAGCTCAGAGAGAAAGAGAGTGAGAGAGAGAGCGAAAGAGAGGGAGAGAGAGATCGGCCATAGGAAGGACGCGATAAGCCTGCATGGCCCATGTTTACTGCGGCCTGTCACCCATTTTCACGTGTTTACGGCGGATAAAGCTGTACACGATTTGTTCGCTCCCTTAATGTTGTGTCGTGCCGTGTGGCCGTTGCCAACTCGAAATGAGGGGGAAAACGCTGCTTTTCAAAGTCTCGCGCGCGAGTGGAACGCCCGGGTCTATGAGCTTGCGGCTGCTTTCGGAAGGCGAGCGCGCGGTCGGTATATGTGCCTTCTTACTCCTTTTTCTCGTTCAGAAGAGCAGCGCGCGCGACGCGAATCGACCGGCAAAGGGGGAATAGAGAGGGAAAATATTGCGTCCTGGAGTTTCTGGAGCCGCTGGACTCGCTGGAGCCGGTCCAGCCTGGAGCGAGAGATCCCTGGAACACGAGAGCGCGGCCGGCCGTCCACCCTATCCTCTACGCCCGCCCTCGTTTGCATCCCAATATCTAAGAATGTTTTATAACTGACAGGCGATGAGGATGCCAAGAACGGTACCGTAAATATGCGTGCCGGGGCGTGGCGTGGTGGCGGGGCGGGGCGGCCCGAGCGACCCGAGAGCGCATGTTCGCGGCGCTCCATATACGCCGCGCCGCATCATGCGTACACATTTGGCGGTGCGGCCGCCGCTTTCGCTCATCTGATTGAGCCCCCTCCGTCTCTTCGTTGTCGTTTGGTTCGGACGACGTGCGACGACGTCGCTGCGCGCCGCTACCGTCCCGGGTGACACGCCGACGTCATCGTGGTGGAGCCTGACGAGTATCCTCCTCGCAGTCTCCGTCGAGGGGAGAGAAGCGGGGCGGGGCTGGACCGAGCCGTGGTCTGGAGCTGGAGCCCCCCTCGTCTCCCCCGTCCTGCGGCCGGACCCGAGGGGGCTCTCCTCTAATGCGGGCCGTTTGCTTGCGCGGCCAGCGTCCAGACCAATTCATCCTGCGGTTGGTCGCGGCGGGCTGTCACCATTCCGGCCCGATTTTGCGTTGATTTAAAGCGATTCGCACTCGCAGGAGGTCCAGCGGCTCCCGCTGCAGCCCTCCCTGCCCCCCCGGCTCGGCCGCCATTACCGGGCAATTAGCCATATCTGGGCTGGTGCTCTACGCAGCGCCGCGCCGCCCGGCCGCCGGCCCCGCGAGCTTTCCACCGGCCCGCTCCGCACCGCGCTGTGATGCGATTAATGATGATTGTTATGGCGGACGCCGCCGGCGGTGTGGCGACTGGCCGCTGTGGGAATCTTCTTCGTCTTCTGAGTTTTAGTTTTCTTCTTAGTTTGCTTCTTCTTCTTAGTGTGCTCTCCAGTATTTTTCGTAGTTTTATTTGTCTGCTCTTCAGTATTCCGTTTAGTGTTAGTCTTATTCTTCGTCTTCTTATTTAGTCTTTCTCTTAGTTTCCTAGTTAACGTTCTGTTTTAGTCTTCTTCTTAAGTCTTTCATAGTTTTCGTCTCAGTCTTTGTCTTAGTCTGCCTCTGCTCCCTTTTAGACTTCTTCTGTAGTCTTGCGTCTTCGTATTTTCAGTCTTACTTTTTAGACTTCTTCAGTCTTCACCTTTGTCTTCCTCATCGTCTTTTTTTCCCCACCATGCTCTCCAAGTCCATCCTGCCCTACCCCAATAACGTCACTTTCCCTGTGCGATTCCCCCTTTGCGACTCGCCTAATAACAAGACGACCGTCGCCGTCCTGGAGCGTGTCGTATCCCTTACCCCGGTGGTGGCAGTGGCACTGCTGGCGAGTGAGAGAGAGAGACATACTCATAGGCGGTGCTATTACACAACGACACTCTCTAACGCGTGTGATTGCCACCCGGACGGCTACATCGGAGAGCAGAGCGGCCGGCTGTTCCCGCGCGCCGGTTCCGAAATGCCCTCGTCTTACTGGTCGCCTCGCAGCGACGCGTCGCGGTCGCGTCGGCCTCTGCCTGCCTCGCGAAGCGGAGGTCCCTTGCTGGATCCATCTAACTCGATAAATACCTTCCATGTGCCTCGTGTTGGCATCTTGATTTCATCTACTTGCGGTAAAAAGTTGTATTCCCCC
>NW_026270311.1:0-3267 GCF_000697945.3 Frankliniella occidentalis | reverse complement strand
CCCTCTCCCCCACCCCCTGTGATGCTGCAGGCCGCCAGTGGGATGACGCTGACGCGCTAAGCTGCCCCATTCCGATCCACACCGAGGCGTGAAATGTCTGCAGTGACATATGACGCCGTGCAAAAGTAACGCGAAGGGCTTGTAGACAAAATCAACCCCTCACAGTCATAAGTCAGTTTCAGTAAGAGAGTTAATATTTAATTTGAAATCGGATGGATGACGGAGTTTTATTGTCAGTACACGGAGTAGTTTCTATGCTCCAAAGAAAATGCGTTAAGGTTAAGAGTTTAAAGCGCTGACACATTTTTAATCAAGACCGTTTTTTTGTTATATCTTGTCGAAACCACAAGTTTGGCTCTGCCACTCTGCTTGGCCGATGATGCCGCTCTTCATATGATCCCCTGGCGATCGTCGATGATGATCCCGTTTCCCACGCTGTCCTCTGCGGTTTTGTCAAAGCCGCGCGCTGCCACGAGAAGCTAATTTGTTCGTCTCGCAGCTGAGCTGGCCGCCGCTTCTTCATCGGCCCCCCTGCGAGAGCTTTCCTTTACAGGACTCCTCACAAGTAGTAGCAACGTATGGTCGGAGAGCCAGCAGGCCGCTTTCTGTCCGCTAGTAATAGTTGAAAACTTTTCAAACATCCTACACCACTGAAAGCTTTTCAAACATCCTACACCACAGTTGAAAACTTTTCAATCATCCTGCACAAAGGGGAGAATGAAACTGAAAATTTTGGAGTGCACCACGAATACTAATAAAACTCAAACTAATTTAATCTACAGGCTAAACTTCTTATTAAGAATAACTCAGATGGATTCTGAGCAATTACTAGTTGGCTCTGCCTCATTCTGTTTCTTCTTTGTTCAGCTTTGTTATGATTTGTTCTTTATTGTTCTGCCTTTCATAGACACTGTTTCCTAATTTTATTGGAAAAGTCATTCGTAGTAACCCAAAGCGATTCAGTGCAACTCACCACAATTCAATTTGTACACCTCCTTTAGAGTTGTTCACACCCCTCGGCCTACGCAGTTCTGCACACTAAACATAACGAGAGATCGTCGTGGGGGCGTTAATCCAACCCCTTCAAATGACCGCCGGTGATCGCGCGGGTCCCTCCGGTCCTGGCCGCGGTGGGACTGGAATGTTCTTTGTAGTAGTGTGCCTGATTGGCCAGTTCACATACGCGGGGACTTCCTTCGTTAAAGCATCCGCCGACCCGTCCAGCTTCCATACTCGTCCGTCGGACGCACGCTCGCTCCGTGCCGCGGCCTGCCCCGCCCCGCCGCCGGCCTGCTGCCGCGGCCGTGCCATGTTGACGAAATTGCCGGCCGCCTCTTTGAACTTGTCCGTGCAGCGAGAGTGACTGTACTTTCCACCTTGGCTCCTGCTCCGCGGCAGATTGAAAAGGAAAGTGACAGGCTCTCGTAGTCTAGTTTTTGTGACACATTGTTTGTTGTAGAAGAGCTTACATTTTGAAACAAACCACTGCGAAAAATAGGCGCGAATTGATAATCCAGTACAGCACTTACTAGAAACACCCAGCAAATGGACTCTTCACTGAAAAACGTAATACTGTGAAATTAGTCGGCTTACTAAGACCAGCCTTGGCTTAAAATAACACATGATTGTAATCCCTGGAGTCAGTGTGAGCGGGGTAGCGACTCTGCATTTGGCTTCTATTTCATATAAAGAGATGTCGTCGCATAAAACGCGGGTCTTTACGCTTTGACTTGGATCCTTCTGCTCGGGCTGACAGGGAAGCATCTCCTCGTCCCGCTGGCCGACAGGTTTTCATGAAGTCGCCACGCGCTGCGGTGCCTCGGGCGGCGGCTGCCATTTGCGCCAAATATACCGGCCGTGTTTATGGGCCGAGTGACTCATGGCGAGCCTCACGGTGAGCCTCATGGCGCACCGGAGAGCACGCCGCGCGCCGCACCGCGCCTTTCAATGGACGATCACTTCATATATTTTCTTGTCACTCCCGGCCGCCTATAGCCAGTCGGGCCGCCTATGGGATGCCTCGGTGAAGCACCGCTCCACTCCCCATAATAACCTCTCCGCAGTGACACTACTGCACGCCGGCAACATGCCCGTCATGACCACTACATCATGAAAAATGGTAGGAAAATGTCAGTTTCATGATCCAATTTCGATAAAGTTAAAGTTGGACACCCAAGTTTAAGCCGACCGCTGGTGACCTACATATCGGCAGGTGGTGGAGGGCGTTCCCACCCTCGTGCTGCTGCGCGCTGTCGCAGTCCCACACGCTGGACCCCCTGCCGCCGTTTTTGCGCGTGCGCTGCGCGGTGAATGACGCTTCATGAGCCCCCGCGGCCCCGGGACCGGCCGGGACCCCGCAGGGCGACCCCCTGAGCCCCTCAGACCCGCACGGGACCCGCCTTTTCACGCAAAGACAGTAAAAGCGCATCCATATATAGAGGCCATCTAATATGCCGCCCAAGGGCGTGGCGTGGCGCTGCGCGGCGCCGCCCGGTTTCTTGCGGACGCGTTGCCTGCCTCCCCCTTCGGGGGCGGGGCGGGCCGGTCGGAGCACTCGTGCCGCCCCTACAGTGCGGCAGCCTTATGGAGCCCCCCCAAGGCCCCGCCGGGCCTGTCCGTCGCGTGACACTCCGTAGTGCGGGGCGAGTCCCCCCCGTGACTGCAGACGACTGGACTGCAGGTCAGGTCCCGATGACCATCAGGATCACGTCCCTTTGTTCACATCAGTGTATGTAAAGCTGTGTTGATTTCGCGTAAACCGCTGTTTATGACGCCCGTCCGCGCCGAAGGTGGCGAGGTGCACGCGGTGCCCGCTTTACAGCTAACCCTTACGGTGATGGCGTGGGCGGGTGTCGGGGGCGTGGCGCGGCGTGGCGGGCGCCTCAGCCGGTATGTGGGGCGTTCCGCACGGGCGTGCGTGCGCGAGGTGCGGCGACGGCGGTGCCGATAAATAATAAGAGCCCCACCTACACTCTCTCTCTGCGACAGGCGACAGAGAGGCGGCCTTCCTTCCCGAGAGGAGGGTCCCAGCCGAGGGAGCCACCCGAGGGTACCGCCCGGGGGTTTCAGGTCCCATCCCACCCCAGTAGCAATGTCCTCCAGACGAGATCCACATTTCGCCCCTCGCGGGCCGCACCCTAACGCAGGTATCCCATCTGCGGTCCCACCCGAGGTCTCACAGCAGGTCTCACCAACCGAGGTTCCTCCCGAGGTCCCACCCCTGTGTTGTGATCCTCCGGGTTGGCCTCGCACCCCGCTTGTCCCCGC
>NW_026270310.1:3367-4240 GCF_000697945.3 Frankliniella occidentalis | reverse complement strand
GGTGCTGGAAGGGGGGAGGGGGAGCTGCTAGGGCTGGAGTACGCAGCCCGGCGCAGCAACAGATAGACGGCGAACGTTCGCTGCGGAGGACGTGCCCGCCGCCGTAAGCGCCCCGTCGCCCCGCACCGCCACCCCACAGCGCACCCAGCGTGGCCTTCCCCGCTGCGCTCACCACCGCACCGCGCAGCGCACCCGAGGCGCACCCGCAGCGCACCCGCCTGCCGACCGTCCAGCAGAACTGAGCTGAGAAACCGCTGCAGGTGAGTAGTAGCCTGCTCGGGCTCCACGGCGAGCTGAGTAGCTGAGCCAGCTGACCGCTGCTGACCGCGCGGGTGGCGTCCAGCAGTGACCCCGCCGTCCAGGCGCCACGCCTCGCGCCACGCGGCCCCTGCCGCCGGTCTGTCGGCAGCAGCCGTGATGGATCGAGAGCCTCGCGTCCGCTGGAGTCCCCAGCGCCACCACCCCCTCCTCCCGCACTCCACTCTCGGAGTCACGCTCGCCGACGGGATGGGCATGGGCACGCCGAATCGGGGGCAATGTGTGGGAGGGAGGGGAGCGTTGTGGTGGCCGGCGCGGTCCGCACCTGCGGAGCCTGCGGTCCAATGACCTGCCGCGCCCCTCCGGACTGCCCCAACAAACACTTTGCGGTGGGTGAACGGCACTTTGGGGGCACACGATGGCCGCAGCAGGCTGCCAGCAGCAGGAGCGGGATCAGGGGCAGCACGAGCAAGCAGCGGGAGCGTGGCGGGAGAGGAGGGAAGCATGGGCCAAGGTCAGGACTCTCCCACCCCGAACAAGAGCGACTCGGACGGAATCAGCTTTACTCTCCTCTCCCACTGCGGGCGGGGCGGCCTGCTCCTTAGTCCCCCCCCC
>NW_026270310.1:0-602 GCF_000697945.3 Frankliniella occidentalis | reverse complement strand
CCGGGTGTGGCTGGCCGAGACGGTTTGGGGCTTTGCACGGTTTGCAGGCTCCAGGTTCTGTACCCATCTCCATTACGCGCAGAGCCCCCACCCCCCACCCCCCGCGTACTGTGGGTTTCTGGCACAGATCACACTGATCTACGTTTCCACGTGCGAACTCCGACTGCTGCTCCAACCTGACTCCCCACCCCATCTCGCAACGCCAAGGTCACAGGCAGCAGTGACACCAGCCTAACCACTACCGCCGCGCTGTCAAGGCGACGGGACCCCTTTCCGGGAGATTGGGGGGGGGGGGGGGGTAGAGGGGTGCAACAGGGGCGGCACGCCAACCCCAGGGCATAGGTTCCCCGCCATGCTCTGTCAACCAAGGGGTGGGTATGTGTGCATGTATGTATGTGGGTCCGAAGCCCCTGGGAGATGACTCAACCACCCCCATCCCTCGTTGGCCGCCTCACCTTCTCCAGATCGTCCGTGAGTGGGGAGGTGTGTGTGTTGGGGGGGGGGGGTCTTTTGAGTGCTTGCCTGGCGGTGGTTTCCTTGGCAGGAACTGGAGGAAATGGGGAGAAGAGGCGGGGGAAGGAGGAGATGGGCCGCAGGGAGGG
>NW_026270309.1:4643-5411 GCF_000697945.3 Frankliniella occidentalis | reverse complement strand
GTATCGTAACATTACAATTCAAAATTGAAAAATAACAAGCACCAACTTACGTATTGACTTGCAATTCATCGACGAGTAAGATTGGCGTGTCATAAGGGGGGGCTGACTGCGGGGGCTGGCTGGGGCCTGACTCCTGACTTGAATTTGCCTGGAGGCTGCCAGCTTACCTGGAGGTCACCTGGAAGTTACCTGGATGTCGCCTGGATGTTGACTCGAGGCTGGCTCGAGGCTGGTTGGAGGCTTGGCTGGAGGCGGGCTGAAGGCCCTGCTTGCGCCCCAGCATCGCCGAATATCAAATCAGGCGAGGGGGTTTTATAAATCCCGACGGTTTCTGCCGTTTTCTTTTCGACCCCCCGCTGCTACAGGAGCCTGGCCCTGTCGCATCGCTCTCGTGTCGTCGTGAGCAGGCTCCAGCACAGTACACACCACCGGGGCCACCCAGCCCCGCCACGCCCCGGTGGCCCGTCGATAGGGCGCGCGCTAGGGCCGTCGCCCGTATTGCACAACAAAGAGAAGGAGATCGTGCGTCGTGTGCGAAGGGCCTTCGTGCTTCTGCTGGAGGCTCCAGTTGTACCACGTCCAGTGGAGCAGTTGAATTGAACAGAAGAGGCCACACCGAGCTTTCTTCCTCGTTATATCGCACACGCGCCATTTCAATCAAAGCCGATTTGGGCGAGGGGGTATTTACTTCCGTAATACCCTGTACACTCCACCTGGGTATTACTTGTAATGTAATACCGAAAAATAACAAAAATGCTATAAATTGGC
>NW_026270309.1:0-533 GCF_000697945.3 Frankliniella occidentalis | reverse complement strand
AGTTGTCTTTTGGTCTTTGGTTCTTGAAAAGTGCATATGAGAGTTGAGTTATCCAAAGTTGACCGTCTGTTGTTCAGTTGTACGGGGTGTAACGGCACGAAATGCCCGCAACCCGCAACACTGCTCATAGGGGTGCTCAGTGTTCATTCTGACCACATGGTAGCTTGATTTAAACTGTGTTGTTGACGTGGTCGCATGAATGTGTGCACCGCACAAAGTGGCTGTGGCTGTGGTATATACACCACCAGAAACCCCAGGGTGGGTGATCCGCGTCATTTTAATGCTTATACTGTACCGGATTCACGCGTGCGGGCGGGCTTGTCTACCGTCGCTCGCCATGGCACCTTCCGGCGCCGTGCGAGTATGCAACCCGTCCGCACGTAAGAATTCAGTACAGTATAAGCATTAAAAAATGACGGCGTGGATCACCTACCCTTAGCTGTAAACATTCAAGAAGTTTACTTCATTTAGCTTTCTCTTTTGGGTACAATCAACAAAGAGGCGGTGGGTGGGGCGAATAGGAATTTAGATTT
>NW_026270308.1:5155-6775 GCF_000697945.3 Frankliniella occidentalis | reverse complement strand
TCGCAGTGCAAGAAGTACTTGGGAGCCAACTGTCTCGTCAACAAGTTCGACAACAAGTCCAAGTCCAAGACCTGGTTCGACGTGGTCGTCCTGAGCCAATTCAGCAAGCTCGACAAGAACGCCATCAATAGTGCCCGCAAGGCGGTTTGCGTGTAAATAAAAAATCCGAAGGATGAACAATTCAAAAGCAAAAGCTATTTTCGTAGAGTATCCCTTTGTCTGTAACCTTCCTTGTGCTTCCCGCTTCCTGTTTGGCCAAGATTTACTGTTGAGACACTTCCGTGCGAAACTGCATGATGATGATGAGATATGTGACAGTTAGGGAGACGATCTGTATGACAAGAAGAGCACAACCGGTAAATGTGTGCTGAATTGCTGCCTCTGCATGCAAAAGGTGTGACAACTGACGTTGATACTCACAGAAGTGAAGAGAGGTCGGTCGATGTTGGCGAAACCGCTCAGCGACAAGTTAGCCGGCCGGGAACTCACGGACATGTAGAAGAGCAGTACCTGCATCATCGTATGCCGACGTTAGCACCCCCACTCTGCACTGCAAAACCAGCCATCGACCACGTACCGGACCAGGTGTTTCATAAAAGACACAGCGCTTGTCCCTATTGCAAAAAACAATGAGATAACTATATATTCTGGAAGGAGGAAAAATCCTCTAGCCAATGGTATAGGTCCCAAAAATAACCCAAAAAGTGGAGTTGCGTGGTTTCGCCGGTGCCGGACCGCTGTGCGTGCCTTTGAGGGAGGCTCCGCGGAGTTGCGTGGTTTCGCCAGCGCCGGAGCGCGGTCCGTGCTTTGCAATGGGGACAAGCGACAGGTTCGGGCGTGTTTGCCTATCCGCTCTGCCCGTACGGCGCCATAGCCCCTTGGCTAGGCAAACCCGCCAGCACCTCTGCCTTTTAAGATGCACCCGGTACATACATATGAGTTGGTTTTACAGTGAGAGGTAAATGCACGTTCAGAGTGCAATCATACAAGTACTTGCCGACTTACAGCTCTATGGAAATGCTCGTCAGGTGCATTTATCGACAGCCTGTCCAGAGCAGCAATAACAGGGCCGTGCATCTGTCGCAGACGAGAACTGTCAAAATCTTGGTTGAAAAACGGATACGAGGATGCGGGTCACTGGTCTGCAGACCGCAAGATAGCTGACTCTAGTACTATTTACTGTGGTTGAGTAAACCAAGTACACTAATATGAAGTGAAATTTACGAACATCAACGATAAAAATCTTTTTTAAGGAGCGCGATGCATAATAATTACCGTGGTTACCGCCCCGTGCGCCAGGTCGATCATCCGGAACTGCTCAGACGTCAACGCCAACATACACAGGACTTGCGACGCGGCTGACCACAGCATCCGAGCTGACCTGGCGGGCGAGATGGACAAACCGGACGGTGCAAGAAAAACAACAGCGCCATCGAAACCATTTGCAGTATACATATCAAAGGGCTGGGAAGTACTCACGCAAGCGTCTGCCACAGGGAGACGGACAACAGCAGCAAGGCAAAGCGTTGCGACATGAAGAACACATCCAGCAGGTAGAAGCTGGGGCGGTCATTGAAGAGCGCGCGAAGGCCGACCCAGAGCTTTTGGGCACGGCGCACC
>NW_026270308.1:0-2756 GCF_000697945.3 Frankliniella occidentalis | reverse complement strand
GCCGAAGAACACGGCCGAGCTCACGAACTACCTCAAGAGCGGCGAGAAGCTCATCATTGACCTCACCACCACGTTCGACTTCACCAACTCGGAGGGCACGGCCCAGAGCACCGGCTGCACCTTCCAGAAGTGCGGCGCCGGCTTCCAGCAGTCGCTGGCGCACGCCGGCACATGCAACGGCAGGTCGGCCAGCAAGGTACGGAGCGGCTGGACGCAGTGTACTACGAGCACTTGCACTTACGGGGCAGGAGCCGTCTAACAGAGCCTGTCGTCTCTTATTTAGGTCAAGTACTCCAAGGCCGGCCTAACCGAGCTCATCGTCGGCTCCAACAAGTCCATCATCAGCTCAAACGGAAAGGGCGCCATCAAGGGCAAGGGACTCCGGATTAAAAACGCCAAGAACGTCATCATCCAGGGCATCACCATCAGCGACATTAACCCTCACGTCATTTGGGCCGGTGACGCGCTCGCCTTCGACAACGTGGAGAACGTCTGGGTGCACAAGTGCACCATCGCGGTGAGTACGCTACATCGGCGGGATGCATTTCCGGTTGACCCCAGTGTCGCCTCAACATTGTGCTTTGCGCAGCGCATCGGGCGTCAGCACCTGGTGACCTACCAGCAGACCAACAAGGGCATCACCGTGTCCTCCTGCCTCTTCGACGGCACCTCGCCCAGCGCCGCGTACTGCGACGGCAAGCACTACTGGGTCTGGCTGTTCTGGGGCACCCACGACGAGATCACCCTCATCAACAACCGCGTCGTCAACACCGCGGGCAGGACGCCCCACGCCGGCGGCTGGAGCAAGTCCCAGGTAAGGTCTGAGCAGGGGGCGCAGTTGAGCGCCTGTGGGGAGCGGGGTAGGCCACCGCGCAACGCACCGCTGCGTCGTGCGGACGCCTACCCCGCCGGCCGCAGGCGCCGTGTGCCTTGAGCAAGGTAGAACAACGTCACTAATCGACTTTGTGTTTAGAACTACGTCCACCTTATCGGCAACTCCATGGAAAACAACAACCACGGAGGAATCGAGCCCAAGACCGGCTCTTACATTCTCAGCGAGGGTAACAAGTGGACTGCCTTCACCAACGTGAGCAAAACTTTATACGATTTCAGTACCTAAATAATTGCGAAAGGAATTTCACAAGATTTTTTTATTTTTCATTGTTACAGCCCATCAACATCATGGCTAAGGGTGGCCACATCGCTATGGTCAACGACGCCAATGGTGCGTCGCAGTGCAAGAAGTACTTGGGAGCCAACTGTCTCGTCAACAAGTTCGACAACAAGTCCAAGTCCAAGACCTGGTTCGACGTGGTCGTCCTGAGTCAATTCAGCAAGCTCTACAAGAACGCCATCAACAGTACCCGCAATGCGGTTTGCGGAGTATCCCATGTCTGTAACCTTCCTTGTGCTGCCTGTTTCCTGTTTGGCCAAGCTTTACTGTTGAGACACATCCGTGCGAAACTGCATGAGGATGATGAGATACGTGACAGTTAGGGAGACGATCTGTATGACAAGAAGAACACAACCGGTAATTGTGTGCTAAATTGTTGCAAAAGGTGTGACAACTGACGTTGATACTCACGGAAGTGAAGAGAGGTCGGTCGATGTTCGCGAAACCGCTTAGCGACAAGTGAGCCGGCCGGGAACTCACGGACATGTAAAAGAGCAGTACCTGCATCATCGTATGTCGGCGTTAGCACCCCCACTCTGAGGTAAATGCACGTCCAAAAGTGCAAGAAACAAATATTCGGAGCAGCAGACGACTTACAGCTCTATGGAAATGCTCGTCACGCGCATCCATCGACAGCCTGTCCAGAGCAGCAGTCACAGGGCCGTGCATCTGCATCAGACGAGTACTGTTCAAATGTTGGTTGAAAAACGAATACGCGAATGGATGTAAGAGCTATTGCACCCTAAAAAAGCGTGTACTTTTCGTGTACCTTACTAAGTCAAGAGCAATGCGCTCATTTTGAAATGTCTTGAAATTGTAACTAGTAAAATTGCCATCTTGGGCTCATTGCGAATTCAAACCCGGAGTGAGGTTTCGTGCACGAAATGAGTGAGGTATATTTCCCTCGCGCAAGCAAAGCGAGATCTCAGGCTCGCCCCATTTGAGTGCTTTTCACAAAATTCTCACTCTCAGAAAGTGGAATCCTTCTAGCACGGCCCGATTGTAGAGACTAACCTTTCTAACATTGGGTGAGGGCCGTAAACTATGACTCAATTAGAGTCACAAAAATAATTCTCCGTTCAAAAGAGAGATATTTTTGGGCCGTCACCGGTCCGCTCTCCTGGTTTTTCTCCTAAGCCTAGGATTACTCACAATCTAGCTGCACCACAGGCTGACTAGTTTTTGTAGTGCTCGAATGAATCAAGTAAACTATACATCACGTGCAATGTACTTATATTAATAAAATGACACGCATTTTGGGGTGTCGGTGTCCGATGTATTATTACCGCGGATACCGCCCCGTGCGCCAGGTCACTCATCCGATACGCCTGAAATGACAACACGAACATCCAGATGACTTGCGTCGAGGCCGACACCAGCATCTTAGCTGACCTGGCGGGCGAGATGGACAAACCGGACGGTGCAAGAAAAACAACAGCGCCATCGAAACCATTTGCAGTATACATATCAAAGGGCTGGGAAGTACTCACGCAAGCGTCTGCCACAGGGAGACGGACAACAGCAGCAAGGCAAAGCGTTGCGACATGAAGAACACATCCAGCAGGTAGAAGCTGGGGCGGTC
>NW_026270307.1:8325-8865 GCF_000697945.3 Frankliniella occidentalis | reverse complement strand
AACCGTGCTCGAGTACAGACGTGCTTCACTCCCGATACACTCTCTCTTCTCGTCCCGTCCTGACCCGACTCCACCCCCGAGCGGAGAATAGAACAGTACTTATCCTACACAGGTGTATAGGAGAATTCCTATACTTGTATGGTAAGAATACTATCGCTTATGGTAGAATTACCATACGCCTGTATGGGAAAATTACCATACATGTATATGTGAATTGCTGCAGATACATTTATAGGAAATCTACTATATAAATTTTTTACAGTGATGCTGTTCAAAATAATAAAGCTAAAAACTAAAAGGTGAGCAAATTATTAGATGAGTAATAGATACACTGAACGACCCAAAGAAGTATTTTAAGGCGTAAGGAAGCACTAGAGGACATAATGAAATCCGTGGAAGGTCATTCAACAGTCTATACATGCTGCAAAATCGACAGTACGGTCAAGAACGAAAAACCACATCCATCCATAGTTGGCTGAGCGATTAGCGAAGCCCATTACTCCACTGACCGGAAAAGTTTCATTCTGTTTGTCTGTTTGT
>NW_026270307.1:0-649 GCF_000697945.3 Frankliniella occidentalis | reverse complement strand
AAGACGGCTATAATATTACCGGAAGGTCTGGGACTTGCACATAGGCAGTTTGAGTTTACCAGGCTAAGTTGCGGGCTGGCTGCAGCACCAGGTGCCTTCCAGTATATTACTGACCGAATCATCACTCCAGCCCTCGAGAAAAACCCTCAAAATGATCTAGGAGACGCAGTGTCAGTTTACCTTGATGATATCTGCATAGGTGGAGATAATTTCCCAGAAATGCTGCAGAGATTAGAAGCCCTATTCAATAGAATTAGAGCAGCAGGTTTCTTGAATGAAGCAAAGAAATGTGAATTATTCCAGCCAGAAGTTTCCTATCTGGGGCACCGGCTATCTGAAAAAGGAATAAAAACAGACCAAAATAAAATAGAGAAAATAATGAGTTGGCCAGTACCAACTAATGTAAAAGAGGTAAGATCATGGCTAGGTCTAGTGCAGTACTACTCTAAGTATGTCCCACACATGGCATCTATAGCTAATCCAATATTTAAGTTTGCAAAAGAAAGGGCAAGAATTTGAGTGGACCCAGGAGTGTCAGGAGGCATTTGATAAAATAAAGACACTTCTGACAACAGCACCCATATTAGGTACCCCAGATGTGACTCAAGGTGAATTCACTATCACCACTTATGCTAGTTTGTTTGGCCTT
>NW_026270306.1:3613-5007 GCF_000697945.3 Frankliniella occidentalis | reverse complement strand
GGGGGGGGGGGCAGAGAGAGAGCTTGTCAGAACACACACAAAAAAAATCAAAGCAGGCAGAGTCCTACGCACGCACACGGGCCACGCTGTGTCGCCCGTCCCGCTCACCTGGTGAGCGCACATGTGCCCATCGGCGGCGGCGGGAGCCAACGGTATGCCCTACGGACTTACCCCCCACCCTTTCCCCCTGCCGCGTCATCAGAATGCAGCGGTACGACGACCGGCGACATGAACCATGCACACGGAATACGCGGCGCCACGCGGGGCGAAGTGGAGGAGCTGCGAGGGGAGGAGGGGTGGGAAGGGCGTGTTGCAAAGTCTCCACGGCCATTCACTCCCACGCCCGACCCTCACACGAGAGACGATTAGGCTGTTACGTCACGGCGGACGGGAGCACGAGGCTGAACAATATGCAGATCATAGGGCTCGTGCTATCGGTAGAGGCGGGCGCCATCATGACGACGACGGGCTGCTCGCCCCGCGTGCCGAACACTTCCACCCTCACCTGGCCGACGACCACAGGCCTCCCACACTACACACCCTGCGGTGGTGTGGTGGCCGCAGAGTCCTCGAGGTGCGGGAGGCGCCCGGCGGCGCCCCCACCCTATCCTTCAGCCCGCGAGGCGGTTCGCGGGAAGCGGCGGTGGCGGCGGCGGCAGGGACACACATGTGACGAGACGCAAGTAGCTCGCGTGTATAGTCCGCCCAGATACTCTCGGGACGGGCATGGGACGGGCGCACCCGGCACAGACTGTACTGTTACTGCGGCCGACACAGCAAGGCAGGTCTAAGGAGCCGGCAGGGCAGGGGCGGGCAAGGGCAAGGACCCGACTGGGGCAGGCCTGTAACTAGTCTGAACGACGTGTGAGCAAGTTCATGTCATTTCCTAGAAGTTGTCCATAACACATCTGACACAGGACATCAGTGGACATTACAGTACTCAAATAAGGGAAAGGACCGGGGGGGGGATGGAAAAGGGCATGACTGGGATGGTATAGCAACATTGATTTTAAAACTTAAGTACAAATTCTTGGCACATGGGTATAGTTATGGTTTACACAAGCAAGGCAAAAAGAGAGTAATGCCTTAAACAAATAATTCCCTTTTAAGATAATTGTATAGTCAGATTAAAAAAATAAATATTGTATGCTGCTGCAGAATCAAATCAGACTTTAGAATTTATCTTCAAAATATAAAGAGTGCAGTTAAAACTGATTAGAGAAACACAATGATCATGTCGCAACGCCTAGCTGCTTTGCATTGCGAAATGAATATGGCAATTACCAAGCACATCTAACCACTTGATTAAGCATAAGTAAAACATTTTGAGAGAATTTATCTGAAAATATTAACGGACAAATATGTAACACAGTAAACAACAATATTACAGCTTA